>NC_133621.1:309008425-309308425 GCF_048593235.1 Sminthopsis crassicaudata | reverse complement strand
AGATAAATAAGTCTATTTATGTCACATAGTTAAAGAAAGGTGGGCTCAGGGACATCTCCAGTATGCAAATTTGTCTTTCAATTTTTCCTCTTAACTTTGTGACATTGGAATTCTATCTTCTATACTCAATGAGGCCTTTTTCTGTCTCTCTTACTTAATATTTGGCAAATAGTGCAACACTCAGACCATGAATCTGATATCCTTTGTACACAGTAGGTGCTTAATAAATGTTTACCTGTAGATTGGCCATCTCCTTTGCTGATCATTCATCTTCTTGAGAATATTTTCTGTATTATTTCTTCTTCCTCTTCTACTTGCATTTGGGGTTATGCAACTTGACCAGGATTACACTGCTAGGAAGAGTTAAGTGTTTCAGGTCACATTTGAACTCAGATCCTCCTGATTCTAGAGCTAATCTAGAGCCATCTAGCTGCATTATTCTGTATTACTTCTTGCAAGATAAAGCTTATAATTCTTAATTATATGCTTTAGTCTTCTGTATCCTCATCAGTGCTTGGTTTCTCTAATGAAATAAAATTAAAAGCAATATCTACATTTTTCTAGGTCCTGGGAATTTTTATCATGCTTCCGAATCTTGTATCTTATTGTGTCTGTCAATAGGCCTCTGAAAATGGATTTAGGAATTCAGGGTCAGAATTGGAAAAATGACTGGAACCTCAAAGAACAACGCTATTCTGCTCTGTGGTAAAAATAGCTAGAGGGTGAACCCACAAACAATTTATTGTCATCTCACCTCCCTACTCAGGGAAGTTGTCTTTTAGAGCATACCTGCCTCTGAGAAAACCCCAGTGCTATCCCTAAGCTATTAAAATATCCAAAGGCAAATTTTCAGGATGCAGGGTAGAATTTTCTATGAAGATTTTTTTTTTGGGGGGAAGAGCATCCTTGGTTAGGAAGGTTCCAAAGATCCTGTGTCCAAGCCACAGGCATCACAGGTCCATACATACTTCTGAGGAAGTTGTCTGAGATTATTGATTGACACACTTTGATATACAGTTTTGGCAGGCTGTGCCAGTCCCCCTAGATACCCGCAGTGGATGAAAGCTTCCAAAAGACTGGCGTTATGAAGGAGTTAAAGTTGTTGTTTTTTTCTTTTTTCTTTTTTTTTTTAATCCTTAAAATGCCATCTTCCCATAAAAAGGGGCTTGAATGTCTGAAGGGACGCAGCAGGTATGAATCACCACAGGTGACAGAGGGGCTATGAGAAAGATTGAAACAGTGATTAGAGTTCTTAATTAGCAAGAATCTACGGGCTATAAATTAGTGCCAACAGAACTAATTAAAATTACTTTTATTTGAATGCAGAGACAGGCAAAGGGCTTAGTCCTAAGAGACCAGCTCACAGAAGATTGTACCAGACCAAGTGAGAAGCCGTGCAAGGACTTCAGGCAATGGACAGAAATCTGGGCTAGAAATCCATGAGTGGGATTAGAGAGTATCTCAGTCGATCAGAGTCTTTGGAAATGCTGCTTCTGGGAGGCGGCTGACTCTTTGGGGGAGCTTAGAGGAAGGCAGGTGATGTCCTTGGCTTTGAAGGTGGTTATTCCTTTTAATGATTTTCCCTGTTTGCAGTCATAAATACTTCCCATCATGTTTATAAGGTAATCCCTTCCCCCCTTCTTCAGCTAGTCTGGTACTCTGTTCGACTAGTAAATTTTCTCCAATTCCTTTTCTGTTCCTTTGGAAAGGCTTGTCTTTCAGCTATTTAGGTTTATAGAATTTCAGAGCTGTAAAGGACTTGATAGCTCATTCTATTTAATTCTCGGTTTGCTGGGTTTGCCCCCACCATTCCCAACAAGTGGTCAGCCAGCCTCATACGTATAATCTCTAGGGAGTGGGGAGCTCACTACCTATAAGGCAGCTCATTCCAATGTTGGACAGCTCTAATTTGACAAGTATAATTGGGCAATTTCCTGAGCTCTCAATTATCTCTGGTATAAATGGACAAAGAATTATGGAATCATGAATAATATAGATTTCAAAAATCACATTGAGGTCATCTTGAGAAGATCTTGATGAACCAAAACCCAATTAGCCCAAATCTTCAATTAACTAAGACTCGAGTCCTGGATTTTACATTAGAGGAAGAGCAAATGAAGAAGAAATCTGGCTCCCAGTGGTGTGGTGGTATTAACCAAAGCACACTGGCCACAGCTGGACTGAAGATCTACCCGTCGTATCCACGTGATCTTGAATAAGTCTTTCACTCCACTCCTTAACCTCTCCCTGTCTCCTGTAATATTTTTGTTCCTATAGATCAGTTTATTGGAAATATCAACTAGTGGCCAGACATTTATGATGTGTCTACTCTGTGCCAGATACTGTGCTTAACCTTGGGGATATGGAGAAAACCTAGAGTTCTCATTCTATGGGGGAGAGACAACATACAGAGATACAAGTGGGTAAAAGCTTTATACAAAGTTCATGTCCAAGAATTTGGGGGATTGAGGATAGGGGAAGCAGCAAAGGCCTCATGTTAAAGAAGATACTTCAACTGAGCTTTGATAAAATATAAGAATTTTGCAAAGTAGATATATTTCCACTTAGATTCTTGATATTATACTATGTGTTTTTTCTCCCCTACTTCCTACAGAGTAAGGTCTGTATTGACCTTTTACTACTTAGTCCTTAGTTTGGATCTTTGCACCTAGTACATTGTTAGGTAGATAGAGCCCGGTATCTGGAATCAGGAAGAGTTTAAATCCAGTCTTAGGGGCTTAGTAGTGACTAGTGACTAGAACTTAACCTTCAGCCCCTTTAGTTTCCTCATTTGTCAAAAGGGTTAATAATAGCATTATTTATTATTATTATTATTATTATTATTATTATTATTATTATTATTATTATTATTATTATTATTATTATTGCACAATAGCATCTCAGAATTGTGATAATCAGATGAGCTATGAAAAACACTTCCAAGCTTTCAAACACTATAAAAATAGTGTTAAACCTTGAAAGAAAGTCTAGTGAATGGAGTTAAATAATATTATTATTAAATAATAAATAGCATAGCTTTTATTTGTTCCTAGTGGACTGTTATTAATAGGAAAAAATATCCTCTATTCATTATCATAGATGATTGATTTAGAGCTAAAAGGGATGTGGAATATTGGCCGGGTTCAATTCTTCATTTCACAAATGAAGAAACTGAGGCTCACTGGTCAAGTGAACCTTATAGCTATTAAAAATGATGAAATGTCAATGACATTTTGATTCCAAAGCCAGCTTTCTCTCAGTCACTCCACACTGTCAGGAGACAGGGATCTTAAATTTGCTTTCTTCAATGACCTTGGGCAGCTTGCACATCTTCCACTAATCTCCCTGGGTTTGAATTTTGGCTTCTGTCAGGTCAGGGATTGTATTCGATGAGCCTAATTGCTCCAATATCTTCCCCTTGCAACATTGGGGTATTCTCTACTATAGTGCTTATTAAATGTTGAAGTAGATGGCCATAACAGAAAGATGATGGTAACTTTCTAAGCTGTTAGGAAGAGTATCTGATACATGAAACAGGGGCTGGATTTGGAAGATGATTTTAGAAAAAGAAAAACAAAAGAAAATAAAAATATTGGGCATCTGGATATCAGTTTGAACCCTTAATCATGTCTGTCCATGTCCTGTCTCTGCTGTGTTGTGGATGAGCCTCCCTGTGAAGAAGAGAACATCTCTTTGTTTTACGTCTGCTGCCAAAGACTAAGTCTCCCAGTGAGGAGGAGTCCTTGGGGACGTTGAGACGTGGTGGGAGTTGGCACTTCCCCAGCCACAAATTATAGCTGAGTAGAATGGCAGGAGATATCAGAAGCCTCAGTCAGTGAGCAGAGCCTCCAGAAGGCCCTGGGAACCATCTTTTACAGCATCCGAGGCAGGGCTGCGAATTCTCCAGCAAGCCTCCTAGGCCTTCAGAATGCCAATGAGCAGGGCCCTCCACTCAGGCTGCAGATCTCTGGGTGACACAGTGTGCTAGTCTTTGGCTGTCTCTGGAGCTGGCAAGGGAAGAGGCTGGCAGAGGCCCCTCCCCCTTCCTTCTTCTGAATGGTGATACTGCCCACCCCTTGCAGCATCAGCAGGAGCAGTGGCAGCAGGGTGACCCATGGATAAGGAGCTGGAGCTTTTTCTTGAGAGCTTGTTGAATGCTCCTTCCTCTAATGGATAGAGAAGATATATGAGCTAAAGTTACATTAATTAATCCATCCATTAACTCATTGATTAGTCAAATGATTGATCTTTTGCACGGAAGTAATGCCCTCTCACTGAAAGCGAGGTTTGAGCTCAGGTCTGTTGGTACCAAGTAAACCAGGCCTCGATTATGAAGATGGGCAGGGGGAGGGATCATTTCTAAATAAAGATTGGTGTGTGTATTCATCAGAAAACCCAATAAGTTATAATTTTGCATTCTCCTACTAGAGCCTGGAAAATGGGAGCCAATCCAAGGGACCTTTCCCTGAGAGACAATTTGTGCCTTATCTACTGTAAACAGAAGATATTTGGATGTGATTTATAGAATAAAGAAAAATCTTTCCCAAAATATCTTTCTTTTGCTTGTTCAGAAAAAGATGGATCATCGCAACTCACTGCATCTCGTTGATGGAATCCCAGAGCAGTAGAGAAAATTTGTATCCATTTGAAAAGTTCTTCTTCGTTTGCCTGGCAGACATTCCTTGAACAGTGCTGACATCTTAGACTGTGTATGGAGTGGGAATGTCATTAGGATAATATTTTATTACACTTCATTAGCTGAAGACAAGCTGTTAAATACTTTAATTTTCATTGCTGCAAGTTATCTTGGCATAATTCTAATAATTGGTGGGGGAGAGAGAGAGAGAGATGGAGAGAGAGAGAGAGAGAGAGAGAGAGAGAGAGAGAGAGAGAGAGAGAGAGAGAGAGAGAGAGAGAGAGAGATATGGAGAGAGAGAGATGGAGAGAGAGAGAGAGAGAGAGGGAGATGGAGAGAGAGAGAGAGAGAGAGAGAGAGAGAGAGAGAGAGAGAGAGAGAGAGAGAGAGAGAGAGAGAGAGACAAGAGACAGAGAGAGCAAGAGACAGAGAGAGAGAGAAAGAGAGAGAGAGAGAAATGGAGAGAGAAAGAGACAGAGGGGGAGAGAGAGAGAAGAGACAGAGAAAGAGGGGGAGTGAAGGAGGGAGAGACAGAGACCAAGGAACAGAGAGACAGACACAGACACAGAGAGACAGGCAAGAGATAGAAAGAGACAAACAGATAGGGAGAGACACCCTGTATTTATCACTGGTTTGCCTCAATTACACAGAATCCATTGTCCAAGGAGCTGAAGTCATTTATGATTCTTACTGGATTGCCTAGTTTTTGTAGTTTTAAAAATCTGAGTGTAAAGATTTAAATATCTTTTCGTTATAGTTTCATGATTATTTGATGTTACAGGAGAGGTACTACTGAGATCTTTTTTCTGTACTTGTTTTTAACTTTAAATGCAGAGTTGAGTTATGGCACACTACTGGGGCTTCACCCCTTGGCTTTTCTTGATGCTTCAGCTTGCCATGGAGGTAACTCCTGGGCATTTCAAAGTTATGCTATCGGAGCAAGTCAAAGGGTCTCCATAATAGAATTTTTGCCCACTCTTTGAAGAATAAGGTAAATAGAAAGAATCCTATAACTTTAAAGTTGATCAGAAATAAAGAAAAAAGTAACCCTCTCAAAACAATAACTTTGAGATGGCCCACCAGCCCTTAGGGGTCCCCTGAGGAGGTAGGACATACAAGAGTATGTCATAGTGGCACAAATGAGGCAGCCGGATTTTTTTTTTTTTTTGACCATTTACAAATATCACACTTTAAATGTAAGACCCTTGTCTGACAACGTCTGAGTTGACATTCTAGTGCAGTGGAGCTGTGTCAATATTGACATTCTACCTGTCAATGAAATCAAAAGACATAAGGAAGTCAAGGATAAATGGAAAGGTAGTTCCTGGCTTCTTCTCAGAGAGGCAAAGAAAGATGTTGACAGAGAAAGATGTATTTGGTTCTGAAAGAAAACAAGAAATACTTCATGGGGCATTTGGCCACCTCACCATCCATGAGCAGGAACAAAAATGCCTCTAAAAGGACTCTCACCTCTTATGTACTAATTAACATCTGATTGAAGATGAAAAGGGGAAAAAAGACAAAGAACGTGACAATTTTCTAAATCAACACATGTATTGATACTCAGGGAATTTAATACAAAGTCACTCCTACAGGAGGTTGGAGAAAAAACATGTGTTGGAAATATGGTCCAAAATTCAGAATTAAAAAAAAATGTCAAAGCCTTTGATATTCAGATGTCTGAATGTGGCAAGCAAGTGCTTTCTCCACAAACAGTCAGAAAAAGCTTGAGTGACCCTACATACGAAATTATAAAAGTAAAATGGAGACTCACAAGAGTTACATCCTGATTCATTGAAATCAACTATGGATACTGTAATATGGAAAATGGACAAAAGAAGTCAAAAGTAGCTGTCATAATTTCCTATCAAAGTTGAATTGATGTGAAGCATTTGCCATAAGGAGGGTCTTCTAATGCATGTTTTGTCTGCCACCATCTGCCTTTAATGTCCAATGTTTACAAGGCAACCTTGTAAAGTATTACATGAGGTAATACTGTAGGATTAGAGGGAGTATTGCCTCTCAGAACAGAGTACTGGAGAGGAAAGCTGGCGAAAGCTTTTCTACAGAAATTTTAATATGAAACCCAGCTGACTTAGGACCATTTCTGGATAAAACTGAAGCTAGCACAACATAGCAACAATATATGTTACCGATCGATTGGTATTTTAATGACAGATTGTTTTCATTAGTAGTGACAGTGAAATGACCATGTTTGGATCTAGTCCCTGATAAGTTAAATGAAGATATGAAAATGGCCCTAAAGGAAATGACAAGAGTATAAAGAGCAGTTAGAGCAGGTGAAGTAGACACAGAAGAAAGCTTGACTTCCATTATGATGATTTCGAAAACCTTGAGGGGTCGATTTTTCAGGGAGCTAAAAAAGAGAAAGCTACTTCTGAACCACTGTAGGGAGACATCATGACTAGCATTATTCTCATCCAGGGAAGGGGATTGAGAGGATAGCTTTCTCTTTCATATAAAATCTTTATGATAATGACCTTTGTAACTCATGAAGATTATGAGAACAGAGCGGTCAATCCTTCATAGCTCTTGCCTAAAAGAAAATATCGCTTCAGTTGCCCAATTAACCAAAAATATTATAGAATACAAGGTACTTTTAGGCATTTTTCTTTATTGATAAAAAAAAATCTAACCATAAAGGAAAATTTTGCAAGTATTTTATATTAAACTATTTCTATACCAGAAAACTTTACGAGGCCATGTGTGATGGTTTAGATCAGTGGTATAAAATTCATTTCGAAATGGGGGCTGCTAAAGTGTAAGAAAAGCTCTCTGTGGGCCACATGCTGACTTAGGAAACCACATAATACCACCATGTTTTTTCCTATATTTAACATTTTATTCTGTTTCAGGATTTGGGGATCCTGTAGGATGTATATGGCCTGTGGGCCACATGTTTGACACCTTGGGTTTCGATGATGACAGTTTTGTTGACCACATCCAAAGTTGTTGCAGTCTAGGGCACATCGGCCTCTTCTCGCCATCATTCTGGGTCAATGTGTTGACCTTGACTACTTTGATGTTTTATAGCTTCATCATAACCTGTTTCATTTGATATTTGTTGACCTTGACCTGTACAGTGCATGGGGGAGGGGGGGTGAAGGAAGTGAATGAGTATTGTTCTCAATGTTATTCTCAGCAGCGTCGGTGGAAACTTGATGATAGAATGATCTAAGGTTGTTCACCCTCAGAGCACCTTCTAAGCTTGAGGGTCCTAGCTTGTTGGAAGGTGGTGGATTGTTAGTGCTAATGAGATAATGAGATATTAGGTTTTTACTAAGTGATAAGTCGGTACTTAGCAATTTTCTAGTACTAGTTCCGGCCTTTCCTGGGAGTTTGACTTGTGAATTCCTGGGAAAGAGCTTGCGTGCTTGGGAGGAGCAAGCTCATTGGTTGAAGTGGTTCTTCCCAGAAGCCCTTGCATTATCCCATGCCCATTCTCTGGGAGGATAAAGAGGGCAGCTCAGGAGGAAAAAAGTCAGTTTCTGCTCTACACCAGGCTTGACGCAGCTCTCTGCAGGAAGGGAAGTCACTTCTCTGGACGAGAGTTAACAGCAACTGTCTGGAGACAACAGTTCTCTACAGGAAGAAGAATCTGTCCGAGAGATTTGAGTTGACACAGCAGATCTCTTCCCAGAGAGTGATCGGCAGCTTCTGGAGACAACAGCACGTTACAGGGGATATTTGGATTCTCTTCATTTTGTGGCCATTTATACCCTTAGATGCTGTCTATTGGTCTTTAAGTCCTTTGACGTGACTTCTTTTTGTGAGAAGCAGTCAATTCTTTTTTATTTGGCGCTATATTGGGGAAAGATCTTCTCATGTCTCTGTGAAATTCCATGTGTCATGAAATTCTATGATGGATCTAACAGTAGAGATAACTTTGTTACCTCTAATTATCATTATCTGGGAAGAAATAAACCAGGGGTGGGAAAATCAACAAGTGAGGATATCTTGCATGCAGTCCAGGTTGAAGTGGGATTCCATATAGATGGTGAGGTCCTCCAGCTACTATTATTTGTATATCCCATTGTGCTGATTGCATCAAGCCCAAGAGTCTTTTTAGTTTTATCTAGTCTACTTTTCATTCATTCATACAACAATCTTCCTTAAGGAACTAGTGTGTGTGCAGATCTTGTGTTCCACATTGGAGCAGATGGTAAGTTTACCGGCCTCCTTGCATGTACTAATAGAATCTATCGAATATATAGTACTGACCAAGCCCCAAAGGGCAAGGCTGTGAGAATGAGTAAGGGTTGAAAATGATTCTTGAATGGGGTTGAATTGATGAATCCCTGTTTTTTTGGTACTTACATCTCAAAAGGCAGGAGATGTACATTGGAACTTCATGATGCTCCAAATAAGGAGGAGAGTGATATAGGAAAAATGACATTGGACCAATTCTTTGATTGTGGGTGGACCCTATCCTTTCTCTGAGTTTTCCTTCTTCTCTGTCAGAAGAACAGCATGGGGTGATAGTAGATCAGCAGTTTTATATTCAATCATCTCTTTTTTTATATGTTATGGAAATGCTTGTTTTATTTCTTAAATTCAGAATAATATAAAGAAAATTAATGGGAAGACCTTCTAGGTGACTTTGTCAGAACAGATATTAGGGGATGCGAAGAGATATAGAGGATGTAGGAATATAGAGATGAATGTGTGTGGTGGGTATGTATGATTCCCTTTTTATACTCATTCAACATATATAAATTATGTATCCACATTAGGAAGAATCCAATGGTTATCATTATATTTATGTGTGGGGAGGGATGCATTGCCCTCAGTTTTCCAAGCTCTCCTATGTTCCATTATTTCATTTAAAGTTTGGACAGTGTCATAAGGGGAGAGAAAGTAGGTCTCCCTTTCCTCTCCCCCATTGCTCCCCTTATTACCTCAGTTTCTCAGCTATGCATCCAAAGATTTGGAAAGGGATGGCTCCTTGTCCAAGGTCCTATCGGGGTGTCCAAGGTGAATGGAGGCCTTGATAACTTATTCTACCATGATAGGACCATTGACACTGAAGCCAGATGATCTGGATTCAAATGCTGCTTCTGTCACTAGATATGTGAACCTAGAAAATCTTAATCTTTACATAACACTTAAAAAATCTTTGAAACTTAAAGATTCTTTATCTTTTTTGGTCTCAGTTTCCTCCTGTGAAAAATTAAGCAGTTGTACTCGATGGCTTTCAGTATCCTCTTGCAAGTAAAATACTATAATCCTGTGATTCCTTCTAAAACCTTGGGAATGGATCTTTGATTTTTATTGGTGTAGGGAATTTTTGAGTAAGACTCCTTGGATCTGCTCCAATGGACATTTTCTCTACAGATTTATTTTAGTGTGCTGTCTAAGCATTGAGATGCTTGTGACCTGTTTAGGGTCACATATCCAGCTAGATCTGAACTTAGGCTTCCTGACTCCAAGCTGCTTCTTAAAATAATGATATCGATTTCTAAATTGTAAATCAATTGTGATTTTCTTAGTCCTGAGAAAGATAAGAATTAATTGGGCCTTCAAACTCAAGAGTTTGGACATTGAGAAAGAGAACACTGCTCAGGTCTGCAATCAACCTTGTTGAGGGGGGTTCTCTTTCCGATTAAAGATTCTGTCTTTTTATAGGACAAAGCACTGAGCTGAATTTAATAAGATGAAATTCATTTGGGACAATGTACAATCTTGGCTTTTGGGCAAAAATCAATTTCATAAATGTAAGCAAGAGGAGAAATGGATAGATGGAAAGTATTATAAAAAAGATCGGGAGATTTTAGTGGACTGCAAGCTCAGTGTATGTCAGTAGGATGATATGACAGCCAGAATAGCTGATGTCCCCTGCCACTCTCAAATTCTATGATTTTTCTGTCTGCAGTTTTCATTTATTAGATGGTTTTATTAGCATTATCTTGTAAATATGACATGCCCAAATTAAAAAAAAAAGTTTACAAAAAAATTCTGGCTAGTCTTTCAGTATTTCATTTGGTACACTGAAGATCTGGGCCTAGAACTTGGGTTTCCCAGTTTCCATTCTTTGCCTGCAGTATAAGGGTACTTCTCCTAGACTTTTTCTTTCTGTCCTGGGGATACTGGGACAATGAGAAAGTGGGAAATGAGAGAGTCATGATAATAGGAACGGAGATCATAACCTCAGTATTTTTGGTTGACTACATAGATTACTGGGCTCATTGAAATTCATTCCCATTCTTTGTCATTAAAATTTCCAGAGCAGATTTGTAAGAAGAGGAGGGATATTAATCTGATATCCTGCCAGATTCAGATATGAATAATCAGCATCTGAATTCATCTGTTTTTGTGGTGGGTTACCCTGGAGGAAGTACAGTGTTCTCCATGATGGCTTGGCGTCCCTAAGTGTCTGTTGCACCTCAGAGATGGGGAGAGAGAGGTATGAGGAACTGGCAAGAGCCAGATCCCAAAGTTTCATCCCTAACTTGTTAGAAAAAACTTTTAACTCATTATAGATTATTCTTATTGTTGAAGATCTAGTTTTGATAGTTAAGAGAATAGTAATATTGCTGTTGTTATCATCGTCAATGGGATGCCACAGAATAAGACCTGGACTTATAGTGGAAAAGCATGAATTTAGTTCTGTCTTGGCTACTTAGCAATTGCGTGACCTTGGGCAGGTGACATCACCCCTCTGAGAGGCTCATTTGTCTCCACTTCTTAAATGAGGTCAATCCTACCTGCACCTCCCACCTCCCACCTCCCAGGGCTAAGTGAAGATCCAGTCAGTTAATGGATGAAAAGTGCTTGGTGAATCTAAATCAACCCTGAAGAGCTGGAGCAGATCCAGGGGAGGTGTAAGTAGACACCATATTTGATGAGGTGGTAGGGAAGGGACTGGGGAGGTTTAAGCTGGAGAGGAAGAGAAAGGCAGGAAAGCTTTCTTCAGGTGTTGGAAGCTGGCATTTGGGAAAAGGGATCAGAATTAATCTGCTTGATCCCGAGGGCAGAATTGGGGGCCCCAGGTAGAAATTGCAAAGCAAGAGACTTAAGATCGATGTAATCCTGTAAACTGTTGGTGAATGGGATGGGCTGGTCCAGGATCATTCTGGAAGTTTTCATGCAGATGCTGGACAGCTCCTTATCCAGGATCTCTTGGTCCTGGCTGTTCCTGCGGTTGATGCTGGCATGAGTTAGACGGCCTCTGGGATCTGTTTGACAGTGGGATGCTCTGAGTGTTTCCCAGCAGTTCATTCCTTTCCTCCCTGCAAACTGGCCCCTCATTTCCCTGCAGTCGTGCCATGACATTTATTTTTCCAGTAGGAAGCTAATCCTAATGTCCTAATTCTTCCAGGTGCTTTGCTCCAATGAGTCATTTCCCTTAAGCCTCCCAGGATTTCTTTAAGACCTGGCCATAGAAGCCTCCTATCTCCTCCCTTCCCTGCGCCATCTCTGCATCATTTTCTTATTAGCACAAGCATGTGAAGGCGAGAGCAGGGAGATTCATTTCTGGGTCCTGGCTTTCAGATAAAGTTGTGTTTATGCCCCCCCCCCAAAAAAAAAGAAAAATTAGATTATTGCATCCTGTTAGCAATTGATGGGGAGAGACAGGGTGGGGCTGACTTCAAGGAAGGACCCTGGGACTAGAGGCAACAGACATCAAGCTGACCTCTTGGCCTGTGGCCACAACATTTGTAGAAGTGACCACATTCTAAGAAAGTTGTGGAACCCTCTGTATCTCCATTTTACAGATGGTGACACTGAGGGTCACAGGAACTAGTGGAATTGTTCTGGGTTACTTAGGACAAAAGAGTCAGGGTCATTTCCTGACTTTGTGATCTGCAACATTTCAGATTAGAGGATTCCCTGAATCATTTTAGTTCTGACATTCCTCTCCCTCCTAGTTCTGACATCCCCTGTTCTAAGCTCCTTCCCAGCCTGACATCCTCTTTCTAAAGCCTTCCCGCCTCTGACATTTCCAATTCTTAGCTCTAAGTTTAAGCTCGAAATTTTGCATTTCCTCCTGCTCCCATGGCCCGGCTATGATTTTTCATTAAAGATCAGTCATGTACATATAGGACTTACTATACAGGATGTATAGAGTGAGAGACAAGATAATATCATCATGGTTAGAATATTAGCTTTGGAAAAATCAGAAAAGCACATCCAAAATCTGCCTCTGATATTTACTAACTGTGAGACCAGAGTCAAATAATTTTCTACTTCTGAGCCTCAGTTTGCTCATATATAAAATGGGGTAATACTGTGAAAACTCTAAGGTACAGAACCATTGCTCATCCACATTGGTAGAAGAGTTTTTACCAGGAATTCGCTGTACCAGTTAAATAATAAATCATGGTCTTCCCTCCCCATAATGTCCAAGAAACAATCAAACAACAATAACAAGAAGAGAAAAAAAATCAGAATCACTAACATAAAATTAAAATATTATTGTCATAATCATTAATAACAGAAGTAGTCACCATAACTGCCACAGCAGCAATTTGTCAGAAGGATAAAATATGGCCATATAAAGGTCTAGCCTTGGAAGTTGGGAAAGGGTTAATTCCAAATATGGCCGTATTCTGAACATCTAGTTTTGACAGTTAAGAGAATGGTATTAAATATGGCAGTAGACCCTGAAGGTCTAACCTTGGCAGTTGGGAAAGGGATGATATCAAAATTGTTGTAATAGAGTGGCAATTTGGGGCAGCTTTGGTGGATCCAATGAATACATTTGGTGGAGGTTAAGTTCAGAGTGCTGGCCGGGAATCCAAATAGAGCTGTCCCTTTGGCAGCTCAGAATGTCATTTTGAGGTATAGAAGTCAGGTCATGAGAAGAGAAATAGATAGGGCAAATCATCCATAAAATGGGCATTAATTAAAGTCCTGAGTGTCTGCTGTAGAGAGAATAGAGAAGGGATGAAGCTAGAGTTGCAACCTTGGGGTAGGGTGATAGAGCTCAGCAGAGAGATTAGGGGACAGTCAAAACAGAAGAAGAGGCCCAGAAGGAGGGGCTTGTCCAGGGCTGACTCTTGGTGAGGCAGGCTGAACAAGGAACTTTTATTTGAAGTAGTGGCTAAGAAGATGGAGTTCTTAGACGCAAGTTCCTTCTTCATCCTCTCAGTGGGCCACAGTCTTGCTCACTCTACCTAGATCTAGGAACAGTGCTGCCTGCTTCAAGTTTCATTGTCTAGACTGGCCCTCCCTCTGTGCAGGTTCCTATGGGGCTGGGCTTCCTTTGGCTGGAGGAAAGCATCTTATCCTGATCATCATCTTTTGAGCATGTATGGAAGTAGGGGATGAAGGGATGGAAGACATTTGGGTATTCACTGAATTATTGCATCCTGAGTTATAGAACTGGAAGGACCCCAAGAGTTCAATGGGGCTCAGTCCCCTGCCTTTGGGAAACTGAGACATCACTATTTCTCAGAAGAAGCAATGGAGATATCATTATTTCACAGAAGAAGCAGTTGAGACCCAGGAGAATTAACTGACTTGAAAAATGATGGCTGGGGAACCAGATTCTGAGTTCCCTTTGAAGGGAATTCAATATTCCATCTTGTCTAACTAGTGCACGAAGGGAAATAGTGTGAATCCAGAAACTACTTTCTTTTGCCTGATAGGAAAGCGAAAGCCAGAGTGAGCAGGCCCCAAGACCAGCAATCCCTGTCTATATCTCTCATGTACACTTCACCCAACAGGTAGCTACATAAATACTTGTGCATCAGTAATACTAACAGTATCAATAAACAGAGATAGTACTACATATATAGTACCTAAAAGTTTGCAAAGTGCTTTGATTCTTTAATTTGATTTTCTGAGCAATCCAGGGGCAGGTGATTTTATTAAGCTCCTTTTGCAGGTACAGAAATGGGAACTAAAAGGTATCAACTCATTTGTTTACTCGGTGTTTGAGGCAGGATTTGAAGCCAGTTCCTCTGTCCCAGAACTAGTGATTTCAAGTGGAGCATACTGCCTTCTTCACATTCACTCATTCATTCATTCATTCATTATTTTCTTTTCACTCCCTATCCCATTTCTTTCTCTGGGCAGCATGGGATGGTTGACCGTTTTAGAGTTGGAATCATAAGGGCTCTGAGTTGGAAACTGGTTTTGTCACTTAATAACCGTGTGACTCTGGTCAACTTAATCTCCATCGTGAACCTGTGTTACTTCCCATCTCCAGGCAATTGAGGATGCGCTCTTTGTTTTCATATGACATGTTCCTAAGACTGTTTTGGATAAGAACATTTTACAAATCGTTAAACTCTAGAAATGGGAGCTGCTCATTGTCAGCATTATTTTGACTCCTGTTACCTCTCAGCCAGAATAAGGCATCCAAGGGCTGGATACTGGTTAGGGAAGGAAGCACTTGTCTTGTCTCATTTACCCATCATCAATTAAAAAAAAATAAAAAGGTGCTGTGATGTTAGAAATCTGAAATATCAGATGATAGCACGAGTTGAGACTGTAAGCATTATTTAGTGCAAACTTCTCTCTTCTTTTTCAAACGAGGAAACTGAGGTGAGAGAAAGGAAGGGGCTTACGTGAGCTCACACCAGCAGTAATGGAGGAAAAATTTGGATCCCGTCTCACATCCTGTCTGTCTCCACATCCGGAGCTCCTTCTTCTCCCTGCAAGGAGCTGTGTGGACTGACATTCGAAATGAGCACAAACAGTGCACTTAGGATAGAGACTTTGTGAAATGATTTTAGCAAATTAAAAGGGAGTGTGAAACCTCAACTAAAAAAAAATGGAGACACAGAGATCAGGGAACTGTGGGCGCGGGCGGGTGGCAGCTTGATTCCGTCTGTGTGGAGGGGCCATCTCCTGCGAGACAGACTAAGCGGGAGTCTGACACAGCCTGAGGGAAGGGTGTACAAGTTAGCAAGGGAGGAGGTAGAGGGTGGCCACAAAAAATCTTCCCTTATTCTTTCGGGGTGAGGGCCTCTCTGTACTCCCCTCACTCAATCACAGGAAGCCAAGAACCTAGAACTCAATGTTTACTAACTGTCCATTTGGGACTTGGAGGGCAGGTTGGATGAACAACATGGTACAATGGAGAGTTCTGCATTTGCAACTGGAGGAGCTCTACTTAGCACCTTCACAAATCTGGGTACAATATTGACCTTTCTGGATCTCACTTTCCTCTCCTGTAAATCCTAGTCTCTAGAAAGAACTAAATATCTCTTGAGGCTCCTCAGCTCTATATCTTTTAACCCATGATCCATGCAAAGGAAGAGAAGCTGAGAGTTGGCGAGATTAAGTGGTCTGTCCCTGGTCATTCAAATGATCAGTTTTGGAGCCAGTTCTCCTGACTCTGTCATCCCAGGTGTCTGCTAGCTCCTCCTTGAGCCTCAGTTCTGGAGGGGGGTTGCTGCCATTGGCATGAGTCTAGAGGGGCCCTTGGAAGCCCAGCCCTTGGTAGGGATCTCTAGATCCCTGTTCCAGAATCAAGCTTCCCCCTAGTATCCTTATGGATAGATGGGCTGTACGAAGAAGGCGCCTTGTGAGGTATCACTCTTTTGGGATTGAACAGTTACAGCTGTCATTACCCCTTAACAAATTGGCATCCAGGTTTCAGATCTTGGGCGCCTGGGACTTGGATTAGAGCTTGACTCTCCGAGGCTGATCAAGAAAGGATCTGGAGTTGTGTGAATACTCCTGAGGTCAAGCCTCCTGAACCTGGGAGATTCTGGAAAAGCCTGGGAGATGCTGGACTCAGGAAGCTTTATTGATTCCAAGTCCATTCATAAGGCGTTCTGGAAGGGGTCAAGCATAGGGCTGTTGAATTAAAAGAAGATCTGGTCATGTTCTTGGTGCTGGCTGATGGGCAGGAGTGAACTTTGTAGGGTTAGCTGTTTGTTCAAATCCAGCAGTCCCTCTGGGTACTGATTTCCTCATCTGAAAAGAAAAAAAAAAAGAATTTTGATGGGAATTTCTGTCCCCAAACTTGTTGCTCCTACTTATATAATTGAGTCTACAATTACTATTTGCCTCTTACTTGTGGGACTTTATTTATTAAGTGCCTTACTATGGAATAAGCATTGTCCTAAGCAAAAGGAACACAAAAGCTTGCTCCCTTAGCTCTCTGGTTCTCCGCTTCCTCATCTGTGTAATGACAGAGTTTGACCAGAAGCCCAGCACAGAGCACAGGAAAGCCTCTAGCATCTCCTAGCACTGTGATCCCTCTATCTGCCTCACTTTATTAATCTGAGAAATGGAGTTAATAATGGCACCATGGCACCACCCCTACTAGGGTTGTGGTGAGGATCAAATGATTAAGTATGGAAACTGGAAACCATAAAGTGCTTGTAGAAAAGAAGGCAGTAACTGCCCTCAACTACCATGTAAAAAGAAGGGGGTTATAAGGTAGAGAGTGATGATGATATAAAGACATTCAGAGCCAGTACTGGATGGATCCTATCAGCAGACAAGTTTCCCAGGGAGGGGATACCCAAGGTGGACCTTAGCAGGAACCTCGGTTTTGGCAAGGATGAGAACGGACACTTCTATTCCATGAAGAGTTGACTGGACCAGAGGGTGGAGGAAGGAAATAGTCACGTGGCGATTAGGAGCTGCGTTCAGAGGTCTTTAGACATCAGATTCTACCTCTCCTGCTTCCTTTCCTTGCAGGACCACCCCACCCCCATCCCGCCTTTCCTTTTTTTCCCCTCTTTCTGCGCCAAGTTCCTTTCTCCTTTCGTTACTTACTCTTTCCCCCATGTGGTTCTCAGACTTCCTGGAGCCAATTTTTCTCACTAATGTGAAGGACAGCAACTGTCGGAAAGAGGCTGCCAAACCTCCCTGCAGAGGAGTTCTCCCAACCCAACTCCCTTTGCTGCTGAATAGAGGAGAGAGAGTTTGAAATGGAGCCGGAGCCAGGAGCTTCTGGGCTGGTGGGCACGTGGGGAAGCTGGCATCTGTTCCCAGCAGACCTACTTTCCCATCTTTCTGTGACTCGGCCCCCCCCCCTTCTAGCATCACTTTTATCCCCCACCCCCCAAGCCTCCTCCTGTGGCTCGGTTTACTGGTAGGAATGTACTCAGTAGAGGAGAGAGGACCCTTACTGGAAGAGGATTGGGACATTTCGATTTTCCTTCCTACATCCTTAAAAGAGTAAAATTAATATCTGATTTCAATAGATCTTTGTGCCCTTGACCTCAAGGCAGATGTTAATCTGATTGTGCTGTCAACAAGTGGGTCCTCTCAATGCCATGATCAGAAGAAAGGCCAATCCCCAAAGCTCAGGTCCCCTGATGAATTCTGAGCCCAGTGGAACCCTGGGTGGCTAAGGCAGTTCTCCACTTTTGGCATTGGATTAGCCTCTCCTGGCTTAGTCTTTAGGGAGGTAGTTTCTCTGACTCCCTTCAAGTGGGAGTTCTTTGGCACCTGAAAGAAAGACCTCTGAATTTGGGACTTGGGTGACTCTGCTGCTCACCTCCTGGAGGTCTTGGTTGCATCCCTGAATTGATCTCAGTTTCCTCCTTTGTATGATTAGGGAGTTGAACTCACTGATCTTTAAGGTCTATCCCCATTTGAAATCCTCTGATTTGACTGATGAAATATGAATTCATGCAGAAATTTTCATTTCCATGAAGCTTTTTTGGAGCATGGAATAAAGCATGTCCCTGATTTCCATTCCCCGCCCCCAGATATTATGGAAAGATGGATGTTGATGAGAGAATCCTTGTGTTGCCCCTAAGCACTACCACCTTAAGACAGGAGACCTCAGTTTCTCCATTGCTAAGATGACTGCATTGAACTAGACCTGTTCCAACTCTGAGATTTTCCTCTTCTTACTGATGGGAGAAGAGGCCTTCATGAGGAAGGAAGAGGGGATCTCAAAAATGGGGAGGAAGATAAGGAAATTAACTTTTATGTTGCACCTACTATGTGCCAGCCACTTTGTCGGGACTATTTACATACATGTTTCATGAAACCTGACAACTGTCCTGTGAAGTAGGTGCTTTTATTATCCTCATTTTATGGTTGAGAAAACTGAGTCACACAGCTAGTAAGTGTCTGAGGCCATATTTGAACTTGAATTTTCATGATTCCAGCCCCAGATGCCTCTGTGGCGACTTAAATCACAGTTTTCTAGACAGAAGCATCCTCATAACTATCTAGTCCTCCAATCTTATTTTTCAAGGGGGGAAACTGAGGCTTGAGAGGGATGACCTAGAATCCTAGATCTAGAAGGGATCTGGTCCAAACTCATTATAATGGAATAGCACAATGCTTGGCACATAGTAGGTACTTAATAAATACTGAATTTTTGAAATGGAGAGGACACTGAAGTTAGAAGTGAAGTGACTTTGGATCTGGATTTAGTTCTGGAAAAGGCCACCAAGGTCAACTTCCCTCATCTCCCAAGGAGGGGAAACCATTGGCTCCAAATTCAAGACAAGTCCCTAGGTTGAAACTGGAAGCAGTGGTCAAGCCCAGAGTTAGGAACTTCTGGTAGATTGCTGCAGGTTCTCTCAGAGGTTGCCCAGAGAAGGTGTTCTTTTCACGCATTCTGTCTTGGCCACTGTAGTGATGATTCCAGGTGTCTGGTGAATGAATTCCTGCTCCCTCTGTGTTCTGTCTGAGCCTGACAAAGTGAAATGATGGCATTGCCTCCCAGAATGCTTGTAGGTGCCCTTGGCTGCCGCTGGCCCATCCTGGTTGACATTGTGAGCTCCTTGCAAGGAAGACTTTACGAGCACATCTGGGAGAGAGGAGGTGAAGGAGACGAAGATGGATTAGCCAAGAGATGAGAAGTTGGAGAGTTGGTATTGGTACAGACCTTCCTCATCCCAACAGAGTGAGAATAGGATTCTGCCTGCCATGCTGAGTCGCAAGAGCAACTGTCTTCCAACCAGGAGTATTTATGGCCAGTCCCGATCCTACATTTACACTCATCGAGCTCACTACAGGCTCCTCATCTGTAAAATGAAGGGACTGGTCTTGCTGCCTCTGCCTTTAAAAGGGTCACTTTTTTTTATAAGGGTTAAACTAGGCAACATGAGCCACCGGTTCGAAAAAGAGAATGGAAAACTGGTTAATAGTCTCCAAATAAACAGCCTGGTGTGTAGAAACTGAGATTTAAAGACCACCCTCAGTCTGACACTTGGTAGCTGGGTGCTCCTGGGCAAATTGCTTTCCCTCTCTAAGGCATAGTTTCTTCATATGTAAAATGAGCATAATCACCTCTGTCTCATGGTGGTGATGAGGAAAGCACTTTGGAGAGCCGGACAGACTATAGAAATGGGAGCTAGAAATAAGTAAACATCATCTCCAAGATTTGGACTCAATGAGATGGTAAGTGAAGGAGGAAGACCCTGTCTGTGGTCCTGAAACTGAGGCGTCTCAGTGAGGAGTTCAAGAATGGATATGTCTGTCACTGAAATATGCTACTGACCTTTATGTTCTTTGCTATTGTCAAAATCAGATGTTTTACAAGAGGGTCAGGGGATCAGCGTTCTCAGAACCAGGGCTGATGCCAGAGGATTGACCTATCAGGTTGAACTTCAAGGAAACTGAGACTATTATATTGAGAGTTGGGAAGAGGGGGATTGTCCAACTCTTTGACCCATGTCTGAATCTTTCCTATGACCTTCCTGAACAAAAGTCATGCAAACTTAACTGGAAGTCCTCAGCAGATGGAGAGCTCACTACTTGCAGAGTCAGCCAGCACGTTTTGATTGCTGGGGCTTAAGTCTTGTGATTTGAGGGAAGGTCAATTTATCTCTAGTTTTCAGGTGGCAGAGGCTGCTATTTCCCCTAACGTCTTGTCTCTTTTATTCCTGGACTTGCTCAGCCATCATCACACCTGGCTTATCCCTGCATGGGAAGTTGTTCAGTGGGGTTAAGGAGTCCTAGAAAATGGCTCATCCTCTTCAAATCAGCCGTCTATCTGGCCAGAGGATTATTGAGCTTGTGAATGCCTTCCTTTTGGAGAGTTTTCCATCAGTGATTTCTATTTGCAACTGATGATCAGGGCTTGTATCTGACTGTTCCATGAAAGATTTCAGGGAAAACTTTGGTATCTCCTCTGTGCTCAAGGCAATACGATGAACATAGTAGGTGCTTTGTGACTCCTTATTAAAGGATTATAGATAGTGAAACAGAGAAACATCAGGTGGCTACACTTGGAACAAGAATTTCGTGATTTAAGACTTGTTATGATAATTAACTTCTAGTATGACCTGGACAAGTCCTTTGTGCCCTCTGACTTTCTCCCTTGCTTTAAAAAAATGAGGGATTAAAGCACATGCCTTTTGAGATCCCTCAGGACCTGAGGTAGTACGAATGTATAAATTGGAATTTGCTTTCTATTGGATGTAAACTGAACTTTGAAAAGAAACTCGTCCTTTTGGGATTCCATTTATTTGGTATCATTAAAAAAAAAGTCATGTGTGGAAAGTGGAAATCTGGCAAAGAGTTTCTGTTGACCTTGTCCAGTAAGACCTGTTGGGTTCTTAAGTGGTAGGACTATTCGAGCCCTTCATCTGTGCTGTAGAAAGCACTGTTGAGCATACTCTATGTCCTTGACTTGTACGTTTATCAGTTCTAGTGCTTATGTCCCTAATCACTCAGCTTTTTCCCTAGCAGGGGCATGGTTAGGCTTATTTTTTACCTAGTATTAGTCTGGGTACACAGTTACTGGGAATAAATGTGGGTTGAATTATTGACTGGTCAACTCAACATGAGGACTTCTTTTCTTTTTCTTTTCTTTTCTTTTCTTTTCTTTTCTTTTCTTTCTTTTCTTTTCTTTTCTTTTCTTTTCTTTTCTTTTCTTTTCTTTTCTTTTCTTTTCTTTTCTTTTCTTTTCTTTTCTTTTCTTTTCTTTTCTTTTCTTTTCTTTTCTTTTCTTTTCTTTTCTTTTCTTTTCTTTTCTTTTCTTTTCTTTTCTTTTCTTTTCTTTTCTTTTCCTCTCCTCTCCTCTCCTCTCCTCTCCTCTCCTCTCCTCTCCTCTCCTCTCCTCTCCTCTCCTCTCCTCTTCTTTTCTTTTCTCTTCTTTTCTTTTCCTAATTTTATAATTATAACATTTTTTGACAGTACATATGCATTTATCAACATTATCCCTTGTACTCCCTTCTATTCTGAATTTTCCCCTCCTTCCCTCCACCCCCTCCCCTAGATGGCAGGCATTCCCATACATATTAAATATGTTATAGTATAACCTAGATACAATATATACGTGCAGAACCGAATTTTGTTGTTGTTGTTGTTGTTGCAAAGGAAGAATTGGATTCGGAAGGTAAAAATAATCTGGATAGAAAAACAAAAAAATGCTAACAGTTTACACTCATTTCCCAGTGTTCCTTCTCTGGATGTAGCTGATTCTGTCCATCATTGATCAATTGGAATTGGATTAGCTCTTCTCTATGTTGAAGATATCCACTTCCATCAGAATACATCCTTGAGGGTTTATTTTCACTTAAAGTCTAAAGGAGAATGTTTTGGGATAGGAGAGGTTTGGGACTGAAATGAAGTAGTGGCTGTGGAAACCCTTATATCTAGGTCGTGACGTGGTTCTGTGTCCTGTGCCTAGGTGCTCTGGCCTTCTGGAGGGGATTAAGAAAGGTTCATCTGGTATTGGCAGGAGGCAGTGGATTCTGACTTTATGGTACAAAGGCCGGAGTGTACAGCACTTTGGTGTTTCCTATCTCTAAAACCTCAGGCAGCAGGTGACCCAGTGTAATATAAAACAACTAAGCAATCAATCAACAAATGTATGGGTACCTACTATGTGCCAGGTACTGAGCTAGGCACTGGATATGCAAATATGAAGAATGAAATAAGGCCGCCTTCCAAGGAGCCAACATTCTCAAACTGGGCAGACCCAAAACCCAATGGAAATCACAGAGATGGCACAATCCCTAGAGATGCTACAGTTCTCTTAGTAAATGCAGAGATCTTACTTCTTTTCTTTGTCATGGAGTCACTTCCATAGGTGAACAGGGAGGGATGATTGGGGACAGCAGCTGACAAACTTTTATCTGATCTCTGTGTCTTTGAGGAAAATGCTTGTCAGTGCTAAGAAGAAGGGACACAGGCCTGACTTTCTGTATCCTCCTTCCCATTTGTCATCTTCCTGACTTTGAGAAAGCTAACTAAACTCTTTGACTAATTGGTATCATCTGGAAAATGGAGTTGAGCAGTATTACTGGGGAGTTTTGAGGGCCCTCCCCACTCCGGGACCTCTAGTTCTTACATCATGCTTCCCTAGTGAAGATGCCAATTACTTGTGAAATGTTAGGGAGTATAGTAGAGCATAATCATTTACTCACAGTACATTTTTTAAAGGTCAGATACCTAAACAAAGCCGCTTTATTCTTCCCAATTAAATCATGGAACTCACTTAAAAAATCATTTAGAATTCGAGTTTAAGCAAGGAGATACTTTAAACATCAACTAGGTCAGTGGAGTCAAACTCAAATAGAATGAACTCTGGGGTCACATATTGATTTAGAAAACCAAAAATTAAAATTATCTTTATTGTATTTTTTAAATGTATTTTGGTAAAGAGTTCCCAATTAACATTTCAGTCTGATTCTGGCTAGCAATTGGTGAGCAGATTCATAAGATGTATGTGAATGACTTCTCTGATCTGGTTTAACCCCCTCCTTTCCCAGAAGCTCAGAGAATTGATGTGATCTGTCTGAAGCCACACAGCTCACGTGGCAGAGAAGACCACATGTGGTGACTTATTGTCCCCTAAGCTGTGTTCTTTCCTGTTTCTTTAAACATTAATGAAAGTTTAATTTTGCTAGGCAGAATTATCTTGTTTGCCTGGATGAAATGTCTATGAATAAATGACCTAAAAAAGGAAAGAGAGTAAACATTTTAAAAAGAAAAGTCACGTAGACTTCTCTACAAACCTGGGAGTTTGCATGAATATATGGCTATGGTTGTGTAATAATGATTTTTTTTTTCCTCTAATGACTTTTTTTTTCCCTTTTGTAATTTAAGGTAATACAAAGTGACTTGATTTCCTATGAGGCAGGTATTTAGAGAGACGGGAGGGCAATCCGTTAATTTATGAAGTGTACCTTAAGCACAGGTGATGAAAGCATTGCCAGCCACACATCAGCAGACAAGCAAAAACCTGAATATGAGAGGGTATGTGAGTAATCCACAGTCACATAACTTGTCATCTCCCACTGAGCCAGATTACTGACCTTTTAGCTTCATTAAGGACCAGATTATAACCATGTAATGGATGGTTGGAAATGATTTGGCTGAAGACATAGATGGCAGGTTTATCCAATTAACAAAAGACACAGCTGAGAGGGATGGCTGATATCCTGTCTGGTGGAGTCAGAATATAAAAAGAGCTTGACAGACTATGACTTGGAGCAGTCTCTAACAAGAGAATTTTATTAAGGATGAATAACATTTGGTACTTGGGTCCAGTAAATCACCTTAGCTTTACAAGTCCTAGGAGACATGGCAAGATACACAGTAGAGAACAATCTGGGGTTATTAGTGGACCATCAGCTCCAACTGAATTCACAGGGTGATGGGGCCACCAAACAAAGCACGCTTAAAGTTTCAAGGAGAGAAAGATCCAGAGCTAGGAGCAATGAGGAGGACTTGCACTATGGTGAGTCTGGCTGTGGCAGAAGTGGCTTATCCTTTCTCCACTTGACCTAAGAGAAGATGGAATGACTACTTTCAGTGACTCTGTGAGGAGATTCTTAGTCAAGTATGGTTTTGACTAGATAGCCTCTGAAATCCCTTCTAGGCTCAATGTATATCACATAGTAGGTCCAGAATAAATGCTTTTTGATGGTTTAAGTCCAGCTCTGAGCGTCTGTGATGTCACCATCAATAAAATCCTTAATTAGGCTGAAGGATTGATAAACTCCCAGCAGGGCCTTGTTCTCTCTATGTGAGGTATAATAATTTATTAGCTTAAGACTTCCTTAAATATCCTCTTCTCTTCCTAAATCTCCACCTAACACTGGCTATGAGGGATCTTGGGACACTCAGAATCCTCTGAGAAAAGAAAAACGGGTGGGAATGCAAACATACCATTGGCTTGTGGTGATGACTCAATTCCTAGCAAGAAGGATGGAAATGGGCCCTAATGAACAAATTTGCTAATTGTGATGCCCTGAAGGGTATAATCACTTCCGTTCAGACTTTAGCCTGGCTGTACTTTGCATATAAACATCCAGCAATAAAGGAAATAAGAAATGAGCTCTATATTTGGGGAAGGAAGGATAGAGAGGGGAATCTAACTAGGGATTTAGACAAGAAAGGGAGAAGGGATTTTGAAGTTCAACTCATAGCCTGGGAGAGTACAGATTAAAAGTCAGAATCTTCTCTAACTCTTCAATTTAAGGCTCTGTTCAACTTTGTTCTTCAGACAAATCCCTCCAGCTTTTGAAAGGCAGCCATACGGGTACGCTCCAACCTTCAGTAAATTTTCTCCCTAGTAGGAATGGGTATGGGGCAGAGGGAAATCCTATGAGTTTTCTTGAAAGATGGTGAGCTCTCCCTCCTTTGAGATCTTAAGGTAGAGGCTGGGCAAGCATCAGTCAGGTATATTAGAGTTAGGATACCTTTGATTTATGGGTTGAACTACATGGATGTTGATTTCTCTTCTACTGCTCTAATTGTAGGGTGCTGTGTCCTGAGGCAAATTTGAATTTAGATAGCAGCCAGTAAGATGGTTACTGGACAAGGTGTGACTGTGATGATTTGTAAGACCCCAGGTTAAGCACCTGGGCTTGTACTTCTAAGCCCCCTCCCAACTCTGACATTCTATGTTCCAAGACCCTTCCTAATTTTGATATTCCATGTTCCAAAGCCATGTTCCAGATCTGACATTCCATGTTCTCAGGGCACATCCAAATCTAACATCCTATGTTCTAAGATCCCTCCCAATTCTGACATTCTATGTTCCAAAACCCTTCCCAATTCTGACATTCCATGTTCCAGAGCCGTGTTCCAGATCTGACATTCCATGTTCTCAGGACACATCCAAATCTAACATCTTATGTTCCAAGACCCTTCCCAATTCTGACATTCCATGTTCCAAAGCCATGGTCCAGATCTGGCATTCCATGTCCCAGGCCACTTCCAAATCTAACATCCTGTGTTCTAAGACCCCTCCCAACTCTGACATTCCATGTTCAAAGGTTCCTCCCAACTCTGACATTCCATGCTCCAAGGTCCCTCCCAGTGCTGACATTTTTTCTTGGTTGACAATTGGTTGGTCGCTATCACTCTGTATCATTTAACAGCCATAAAAATAACTTGCCTGTTTCTAGGCTAAACCTCTGCAGAGAAATGTCCTGGTCATCATCATAATTGCTTACACACAGCAGTTTTGCACATGGCCCCATGGAGGATTTATCAAAGCATTTGGTGTAGGATGATTAGTGAAGTAGCTATTTCTACTTAATTTATTAGATAAGCAACAAATTAAAAGCGGCAATGGAGTCTGCAGTGGGAGACCTCTCTCCCACCCCAATTTCCTGATGAAATGACTAAATTAGGGCCTTTTTGTAGCCCACTGGATTATTTCCCATTTCCTCAGATCTTCCTCCATTTCCCTCAACCAAATATAGGGAATAAGGTTTGGTAGTTGGTGATACCTATGAATTCCTACTCAGAATAATGTTTTAAGTATATAAAATATATATGAATGCAAAGCAAGCCAGTTATATTGAAATGCTGCTATTCAAATATATTTTTAAAAAAAGTTTGTGGATCCCAAGTCAAGAATCCCTGAGCTAAATGAGTCTTAATTTGTTGCCTCTACAACAGTTCTCTTCTCCACTCCCCTCTTCCCCATTCAAGCACTAGAAAGCAGTTTTTTTTTTTTTTTAATATTTTATAATGGTGTGTGTATGTGGGGGGAGGTTCCAGGTGCAGAAGCCAGAACCAGCCTTTTTGGACTACTAATGTCAAGAGTTGGAGAGTTTGGGTAAATTTTTCTGCGGCACCAGGTTTTGCTTCAGGGAAGGAATTTGTTTCCCTCCCCCCTGGGAGGGGTTTTCAAGAAGCAAATCTTGTAAAACATGTAAGCCCATTAATGCACAATAGCCTGGGAAATAAATATATATATTTTTTTCTGTTTTATTCTTTTTCATTGGGTCAGCTGGCCAGTTTCTTTCTGAGATCAGGGAAAGGATCTATTTTGTGCTCTCACCATAATAAGTCTTACGTCACTGGCTGAAGGTGATATAGAATAGTGATGTATGTTTGCCATAGGCCACATCCATCCCCTTAGGTTGGCATCCCAAATCTATAGAAAGTTCTTTTTATATACCCTCAGCATAAGGAGTAGAGGGGAAATGACCCTTCTCATTTCTGCAGCTGCCTTTGCTTGTAGACTTCATAGGGAAGGAGATCTTAATTTCAGCTCTTTGTCTTCTTTATATTTTCGTCACTTGATTTCAAAATTTTTGCTTAACCACTTTTTTTTTAATTTGATGCATCTTACTTTATGCATTTAATAAGATAATTCTGAGATGTCCCTGGGCTTTGCAATCTGATTGTCCAAGGAGTCGATTACACACACACACACACACACACACACACACCCCCACACATCCTCACTGTTTATGGTTCAGCCCCAAATCTGTCTAGTTCAGAAATCCCACATAGACACTTCTTCTCTCCCGGGAAAACTCAATTTCTTCTTTTTTCTGAATTCTTAGATGTGTTGAACTAAGACTTATAACAATAATACTTGTATTCTTACTCTTTTTGTATATTCCTTTTCATCTCTTCCTTAATCGAAGCTTCCTGAGGCCAGTCCCTATGCTTGTCTGCTTTTGTCTCTACCCTGCTCCCCACTCCCACCTGAATTCCTTGTAGCCTGTGTTCTATAAGGAAATATTCAATGATTGAGAGGAAGATTAAGGATATAACTTAGGGAGACTTCAAGAGGAAGGAGAAAGAAGAAAGGAAAAAAAGAAGAAGGGAGGGAGAGGAGGAGGAAAGGAAAGAAGAAGAAAAGGAGAGGGAAGGAAAGAAAAAAAGAAGGAATGAGAAAGGGAACAAAGAAGAGAAGGAAGGAGTAAAGGAATAAAGAGAGGAAGGATGGGAAAAAAAGAAGGGAAAGAGAGAAAAGGAAGGAAGAAAGAAGGAAAGAAAGAAAGAAGGAAAAAAGGAAAGAAGGGAGGGAAGGAGAAAGGAAAAAAGGAGGGAACATTG
Organism: Sminthopsis crassicaudata; assembly: GCF_048593235.1. Lineage (NCBI taxonomy): Eukaryota > Metazoa > Chordata > Mammalia > Dasyuromorphia > Dasyuridae > Sminthopsis > Sminthopsis crassicaudata. The sequence goes on along the minus strand of NC_133621.1, from coordinate 309,280,635 downwards.
TTGCTTCTTGTGCTGAACTCCCCAAGCTCTCTCCAGGTTTGTTCCGCAGTGGATGGAGTTACTCAGCATAAGCTGGTACTGTCTTATAGATCTCCTCCTTCCTTGTCTTTGGCAGACATTTCTCCATCCAAGTTCCTCGAGGAAGGGCAGCTAATTGCTTTGTGGCCTTGACTTCAGTCCCCAGCACTTGGGAGGTTTGGGGAAGTGCCTTCTCTCCTGGAGCTCTGTAATTGCTCAGGCACCATTCTCTCGATTCACTGAGCCCAGAATGCATTTTACTGTTTTTATTCTCATATGTTGTAAATGCATCCACATATTTGGAGTTCATTATATGGAAATTGTCTTATTTGGGGTCTGAGGCTTTTGATGTCCCTGGAATCTAGGAGACCGTTTTTAATCAGTTAGTTCTGCTCATGCCTTTGAAAAATGATGCTTTTTTATGGCTGAGGACAATTTCATTTTATCTCTCAAATAAGAGTTGCAAAATTCAGGCATGAACACCAGACATCCCTCATACTCCTCACCCTTTATCTCTATTTCACTTGGGGGAGAAGAGCTGATCCCAACAATTGTGCCTTATGTTTCTTTTGTTCTTACTATCCTTTATTCTGCTCAATCCGACAGTGTGATAGAATATGAGAAAGGATTGTTGAGTCCATTTTTAAAATGAGGAAAATAGGGGCAGCTAGGTGGCGCAGTGAGTAGAGCACCAGCCTTGAATTCAGGAGGACCTCGGTTCCAATCTGGTCTCAGACATTTAACACTTCCTAGCTGTGTGACCCTGGGCAAGTCACTTAACCCCAGCCTGGGGGGGGGGGAATGAGGAAAATAAAGTGGTGGTGGTGGGGAAGTGACTTGCCCAAGCTCACTCATCTATTAAGGGAATGAGTCTGGACTTGTACACATGTCAACCCCTCTTGTGCTTTCTATACTACTTCTAATGGGAGACATAGATAATTAAAGAAATAGATAATTAAATGGGAAAATCATTTATTAAACTCTTAATATGTCCCAAGGCTCGCAAGACAATCCCTACTCTGAGACCCCGCATTCTCCTAGTCAGAGACAACACAGACAAGACTTTGGTATGGTTTAAATAGAAAGGCCTTGGGGTTCTAGGATTCAGCAGCAAAGCAGACATAGAATGGGATGTGAGTTCAAATCCCTTCGCACTTGTGTAACTGGATAAGCCACTTAAAATTTCTCTGGTCTCAGTGTCCTTAAATAAGAGATTTAGCTTCAGTCTCCTTTCCCTTTGGGTCTATGTCTCCTCAGGGCTCTGTTTTACTCATCTATAGAAAGGGATGCTTAGATTAGATGGCCTCTGAGGTCTTTTCCAGCTCCCTATTGAGGAGTCTAAGATCCCATGATTCTCTGCGTCATCGTTAACAAATGTGCTTTTAACCAGCGATGTTTGTTGTCCTCAAATATGAGGGATGATTTCTCCCAGCAATGAACATATCATGAAAAAAATAGATGTCTCTGTTTGCAGTGAGCAATTAGGAAGCAATGCTGGTAATTGCCAGTGTTGGGGAAATGATGATCCAAATTCTCCCTGCAAATAGCACTAGTCTGCAACAGAGGAGGAACGATGGTTTTTCTCCTTCCCTCATCATCGCTCAGCAAGGGATTGCACCTTGTCCAAGGCCAAGGGCAGCTTCCTGGCCCCACAGATTCACACCGTGGACTGGACATCTGTTGTGATTAAGGCTGAGGGGCAAACATGTTTGTGATCTGCCAGGCTGGAGATCTCTTTGAATGTTTGTTTTGTTTTTTGTTTTTTTTTTTGTTTTTTTCCTTACTGACTGTAGGCATCCTGTCCATTGTGCTCCACACCCTATACTTAGACCCTCATTATCCCTGACCTGTAGGATTATAATAGCCTCCTGACTCTTCCTATTTCCTTTCTGCCTCTGCTGTATCCCTCCCCCATCTGTGATCCTGTCATTTCATTCTCAAAAGCATAAGGTGGCTTCCTATTGGGCAGATAGGTGGTACAATAAATAGAGCTCTGGGTCTAAAATCAGGAAGAGCAAAGTTCAAACCCAGCCTCTAACCCTGACTAGAGCATTTACTGGGCAAGTCACATAACCATTTTTTTTTGCCTCAGTTTCTTTATCTATAAAACAAACTAGAAAAGGGAACAACAAAACATTGCAGAGTTATTGCCAAGAAAACTTCAAAAGGGATCTCAACAAGTCAGACGTGGCTGAAAAATTATAGCAAAATAAAAATGGAAATAATAATAGCACCAATTTTTCAGGGTTGTTGTTAGCTTCAAAATAGATAATATTTGTAAAAAGCTTAGTGCAATGCCTGGCACATAGTAGGTTCTTAGTAAAAAATTATTTCCTATTACTCAAAGAATCAAGTATATGCATTTGTGTCCCAGCTGTTCAAGATCTCCAGAATCCAGCACCAGGGTGCTCTCCAACCTTGCCTTGGGGGCTTTCCTCCTTTAGTCATTTGGCATTCCAGCTCTGTTACCTCCCATCTTTGCTCTTCTGGTCCTTGTTAGCCTTAGGTATGGAATAATGCCCCATGTTTCTCTCTATATTGACATTATTCATATTCTGTAAGGCTCAGCTTGGATGCCCCCTCTTCTTTAAAGTCTTTCCAACCCCTCTTCCTCCTCATCTTCCAGAAAATCACTGCACTTGCTCTATAACTGATGTTCTTGCTTTAAATTAAAGCTTTTTTTTTTCAAAGTATATACATGGATAATTTTTTGACATTCACCCCTACAAATCCCCATGTTTTAAATTTTTTTCCTGCCCTTTTCCCACCACTTTCCCCAGTCAGCAAGTGACCCAATATATGTTTGTTAAACATGCAGTTCCTCGATATATATTTCCACAAATATGCTGCTCCAGAAAAATCAGGTCAAAAAGAAAAAAAAAAGAGAGAGAGAAAGAAAACAAAATATAGACAAACAAAAAGAGTGAAAATACTGTGTTTTGGTCCACACTCAGTTCCTACTGTCCCTTCCCTGAATGCAGATGGCTTTTTTCATGACAAAACCATTGGATCTGGTCCTTGTTGATGAGAGCCATGTCCATCAGGATTGATCATCATATATCTTGATGTTGCCATGTATTATGATCTCCTGATTCTGCTGATTTCACTTAGTTCATACAAGTTCATACAAGTCTCTCCAAGCCTCTCTGAAATCATCCTGCTGATCATTTCTTATAGAACAATAATATTCCATAACATTCACATATCATAACTAATTCAGCCATTCCCCAACTGATGGGCATCCACTCAGTTTCCAATTTTTTTTCCACTACAAAAAGGACTGCCACAAACATTTTTGCACATGTGGGACCTTTTCCTTCCTTCATGATTTCTTTAGGTACAAGCCCAGTAGAGACACTGCTGGATCAAAGGGTATGCACATTTTTTGATAGCCCTTTGAGCATAGTTCAAATTGCTCTACAGAATGGTTGAATCTGTTCACAAATCCAGCAACAATTTCCCACATCCCTTCCAACATTTATCATCTTTTCCTGTCATTTTTGCCAATCTGAGAGGTATGTAGTGGTACCTCAGAGTTGTCTTAATTTGCATAAACCCCAAATTGGCCAATGGGAGACTCTGAGATGCTCTCTGTCTGTCTCTCTCTCTGTCTGTCTCGCTGTGTCTCTGTCTCTGTCTCTCTCTCTTTCTCCCTTCTGTCCTGTTTTTATCCTTCCCTTTCCTTCTCAATTCTTCCTTATCCTTTCCCCTTTCCCCTCTCCCTCTCCCATCTCATCAACTGTATAGGTAAGAAGAATAGTGAGCATCATTTGGTAATAAAATGGGTAAGGGACTGGATAAAGGTGACATAAGGCAGGAAGGAGCAAAAGGAAGAATTATAAGTCTTGGAGAGCATGGAACTAACTGTGAAGGAAAACATGTTTGGCAGAATTATCTGTCCCTTTGGCATAATCATTTGGGGGTGCTTTTGTTTTTCTAGAAGGCAAGATCATCCTAACTGCAGTTGTCCAGTCACCATCTGTCTAATTATGGTGGCATATGAATGTTGGCAGGGACATAGTGAGGGTTATCTGGCCCTTTGAATAATCTGATCCAAACTCAGAATCCCAGATCTGGAAGGGACCCATTTAGTCTGACCCTCTTGTTTCATGTTTTAAAAATGTTAGCCCAGAGAACAAGAGTAATTCACTCTTGTTTCAAAATTGGTGAAATAAGGAAGGCTTGGGGTCAAAATCTCTCTCTCTCTCTCTCTCTCTCTCTCTCTCTCTCTCTCTCTCTCTCTCTCTCTCTCTCTCTCTCTCTCTCTCGGCAATTGGGGTTAAGTGACTTGCCTAGGACCACATAGTCAGGAAGGTCAATGCCTCTTTCAGGTTTTTCTCTCTTGCCTACAATTCCCCCTCTCCAAAAATCTTTTGTCAATCCAAAGCTTAGCCATCCTACTAGGGATATTTCAAGGACACATCCTCTATATTCAGCTTCAATTTTTCTAGTTTGTGGCTTTAAAATCACAGAATCTCCAAGTTGGATGGATCTCAGAGGCCAGGTAGCCTCCCTCATGCCCATGTTGGCATTTCTACTATAACAATTACCACACAAGTTTACCCAGATTCCACTTGAAGGTCTCCTATTATGGGGATCTCTGGCTTCTAGCTGAGGCAGTCCATCTAATTTATAGTGAACTTATAATTAGTAGCAAAGTTTTTCTTATGTTGAAATCTAATCTTCCTTTCAGCAACATCCCAATCATATGCCAACTCTCTTCTGTGTTTTGGAACCAAGCAAGGAAAAAATACACTCCTTTTCCCCATAATAAACTTTTAGAAATTTCAGCGTAACTACCACATTCTTCTCTAAGTCTATCCTACAGTATGGCACACTTCCCCAGTTCCCAGAAGACATGATTTCCATTCTTCTCAATGTCCTGTTCAGAATATGTTCTTGTTGGTCAAGGTCCTACCTGAAACATACTCCAAGAAATGAGCCAGATATATTCTGACTAGTGTAAATTGGGCTTGTCCAGGAACTCTGTGACTCTAAGCACAAATACCCCCAGTTTTCTCTCCTTTTCTGAATTTCTATCAGTTTCCATCAGTCATTTGTCACGTGGCTAATGATAAAGTCAATCATCATGTGTTGAGTTTCAATAGAAAAGTCATGCAGTGTTATGTGTAGTCATCTGGAAAATGGGATATGAAAGCGTGTTGGCCTTCTGATGCAGAAGGATTTCTGTTTGACACAAGGAATGGGTGGCAGAACACCACAGGAGATTAGATGCCCAGGTCTAAGGGTGCTCTATGATGTTGCCCTTCTCTGATGGTCCAGAGTTTCCTGGGGAGTCAGTTCACTCTGACCTTGGTTGGGTATCTTTGGTCAATCATTTATAAATGGCTCTTTCTCTCTCCTGCCCAATGATAAAATGTCAACAAAACCCAGCCTATCAGGAAGGTTTATAATTTATGATTTGAATATCAGATGTGGCTGGAATCATTCCTACATGCTGTAGGTCTCAGTAACCAAATGGCTAAGATGAGGAAGTTGGCCAACGATTTTGGAAAACCTATTGCATGAAATGCACTTTGCTATCAGCGAGTTAGGGCAGACTACTGAGATAAGTAAAGCATAGTTTGTGGCCCTCCGGAAGCTCTTATGAGGGAAAGTTATGTTCTGAGACCCTTCAGAAAATGTTTGTTTGTTTGTTTTTTCTGATTCATACAGCTACACTTCTCTTAGGAGCAGATCACAATGACCACTGACCTTCTCATATTGTGTGGCTCTTCATAATATCTTTCTGTAAAGTTTCCAAAATCTCCAAATATGCAACACACATTATCTCTATCTGGCTTATTCATTTTATGAATTCTGGGGCATAATTTAGGCTTTTCTTGTTCTTGTCCCCCTCACCGTTTGCCTCTTTCTCTTCTTTCCCTCTTTCTCGTCCTCTTTCCCCCTCTGCCCTTCTCTCACTCTTTCCTTCTCTCCTTTTCTCCCTCTTCCCCTCTCTTGTCCTCCATCCCTTCACCCTCTTTTTCCTTTTTTTCCCCGGTTCTCCCCTCTGTTCTTCCCCTTTTTTCTTAGTCTTTTCCTCCCTATCTTTTGTCTTTCTCCTATCCTCTCTTTTTATCTCACTCCTTTTCTCCACTTCCCTTTCTCCCTTCCCTCTCTTTTTTCCTCCCTTCATTTTCACTTCCCTTTCCTCCCTGACTTTCCTCTCTGTCTCTACCCTTTTCTCTCACTCTTTTCCTTACTTCCTTCCCCTTTTCTTTCCTCCCTTCCCCTGTTTCCCTCCCTCTCTCCCTCCCCTCTATTTCATATTACTATTTGTTTCCTTCATAAAAGTACATAAAATCCTATTTTCTATTAACTGGAGAGTGACCCTCTTGAAGGCAGATACTGCTTCAATTTGTTTTTTTGTTTTCAATGCCAAGCACACATAGTAGGTGCTTAATAGATGCTTGCTGAGTGATTGACAGACAAGTGATGGGGAAATAACTTCTTCCTACACTTGGTTGAGAGTCCCTGTGGAAAGCTGGTCTGAGTTTCAATCCCACTTCTTTTATGTGCTGGTTCTGTGACCTTGGTCAAGTGACATACCTGCTGATTGTCCTGGGCAACCTTGTGAGATAATAAATTGTAGAGAAGGTGCAGGTAACATTGGTAGAGGGAGTTTGCTCCCTGAGAGTTCCCATTACTGATGCAATCACCCAGCCAGCCCCCATGGCAATGAACTAGGACAGGATCAGATGGAGATGTGGATCCAGTGCTGCATGAGACTGGAGAAGGGGAAGCATTATCTTCCCATGTAGAGCAGGAAATGCTTCATGGGAGATTTAAAAACATGGCATATTTTCCTTTATTTTATGGCAGGAGAAGTGCCTGAAGTATTGATCCATCTTTTCCCTTGTGCTTCACCTTAAATTAATTTGTGATTTTATATCTTTCCATAAATGTATGTTAGTCATCAGCTCATGACACGTCGTTGCATTAACCAGCTTATTAACTGTTGAGTAGGTGAGTGTAATGGAAGGTGCCATATTGGGGAGTGTGAGATGACCTGCTTAAATGAAATCACTGGCTCTCAGCAGCTTTTGCTAAAGACCACAGTGGAAATGGTAGTGGAATAAGCCTGGGAAAAGCAAACAGCCTGGCTGGAAGCCCATTTCATGGGATCAAGAAAATGAGAGGTGCCATAGAGTAAATTTTTCAGCCCTTTCCCAAAGCCCTTGTGTTTTGTCTCTCACCTGGTGGCTTCCTGTGTTCTGAAATCTTCAAGACTGGCACCATCCCTGGACATGCCATTGGACATGATCTTTAATCAGGAGTCTGGGACCCTGATCAGGTGGCAGACCTCAGGGGAGATTAATGCATACCTGGAGGGGTTTTTTGGTGAAAATTTGCTTAATTGTAGACTCTTGAGTTCAATTCTTTCATCCACAATTAGAATCCAGAAGTATTTCCCTAGACTAAGGGGACTCATCCTGGCATCCATGGATTTTAAAAAAAAATACTTTGTTGATTGTATTTCAATATAATTGCTTTCTTTTGAAATCCTATATGTTGTTTCTGAGAAGAGATTCCATAGATCAATTGCCCGATCAAAACAAGGTAAAGACCCCTCGGACGAGAGAGTTGAAGAGTTTCTCTCACCTAGAAATTTCCTGTCCCATTCCAATGCTCTCCTGGTACAGTGCAGGAGCTGCAGGGCTCTTGTGGGTTGGCCTGGCAACCAAACCACCAGCGCTCTGATGGTTTCCCTGGGGAAATGTTCTCCTGCTTCTACTCAGCCTCCACACAAACAAACTTTGGGACCGCAGCCTATGGCTGGGCTGGGACTGCTTGGTGATAGGGTCTATTTTAGAGAGCGTTGAGAGGAGCAGTGGTGTCGCAGGGGCGGTGGGAGGGATGCTGCTTTCCAAGATAAATAGCCACTGCTGAAGAGAGCCAGCCCTTGCCAGTACTTCCAGGAAATAGGAGAGACGTTGGAACTTTTGCCAAATGTTATATATTGTTGCTGATCTCACAAGGTTGAGTGAGTTAAATTAATTAGGAGAAATAATCAGACAGCGCTCTGTGCTTTGCAAACCAGAGCCCGTGAACACAAATCTGCTGTTTGTTTTTGTACCAGAGAAGGGAGGGAATGATGGGTTTTAAAGATGCATAGATAGGCTTATTGATAACCAAAAAATGCACAAAAATTATCATATGTTTCTTGTTATATTAATTAACAGTAATCATATCATCTTGCCCTTCCCCCCTTGTTTTATGGAATTTTCTAACACTGCAAGGCCCTTTAGAGATCATCCAAACCCAAATGCCTTATTTTATAAAGAAGAAAACTGAGTCACAGACTGGGGAGAGGAAACTATATCCAAGGTTACATAATGATGTAGTGCAAAACTGGAATTAGTCCGATGCTTTCCCCAGTGTCTGGGAAGTTAGTTGGTGCCACAGAGACAGGAAAACATGAATTTGAATTCTTCCTGAGACCTTCATTAGCTGTGGGATTCTGGGCAAGTCAATTTAGTTGTCTGTTTTAGTTTATTAAATGAGGATAATTATAGCCCTTATCTTCCAGGGTTCTTATGAAGCTTAAATGAAAGTTAATATATTATGTATTTTAAAAAAATTATTTTTCAAAACATATGCATGGACAATTCTTCAGCATTAGCCCTTGCAAACTCTGATTTCTCCTTTTACCCCTATGCCCTCCCCTAAATGGCAAGTAGTCTATTACATGATTAACATGGTAGAAATATACGTTAAGTTCAATATATGCATACATATTTATATAATTATCATGCCGCACAAGAAAAACAGAGAAGCAAAACAAAATGTAAGCAAACATAAACAAAGAGAGTGAAAATACTATGTTGTGAACTACACTTAGTTCTCACAGTTCTCTCTCTAGGTGCAGATGGTTCTTTCCATCACAAATTGATTAGAACTGGTTTGAATCATCTCAATGTTGAAGAGAGCCACGTCCATCAGAATCGATCCCTGTATAATTTTGCTGTGTATAATGATCTCCTGGTTCTGCTCATTTCACTTAGCATCAGTTCATGTAAGTCTCTCCAGGCAAGAGTTTGAACCTTTTTTTTTTTTTTATTTTTTTATTTTTTTTTTAAGGCTAGGATTAAGTGACTTGTCCAGGGTCACACAGCTAGGAAGTGTTAAGTGTCTGAGACCAGATTTGAACTTGGGTCCTCCTGAATTCAGGGCTGGTGCTCTATCCACTGCGCCCCCTAGCTGCCCCAAAAGTTTAAACTTTTAAGGAAGGTGTAAATTCTAGGTATTATTATTGTTTTATTTGAATGAAGAGAGTTCTTAGAAATGAGTGAATTAAATAAAAACAGAGAAAGTTATTCCAAGAACGAAAATTTAATTAATTTCCTTAGCTGAAGAAGAAGCTGCTTTGCACCTGAGCAACTTTGAGCAACATTCTGTATCCTGGCCGTTCCAAAGGGATTTGCTCAGATTTCTTGTATATTAGGCTATCTTACATAGGATTCCCTCTCTCTCCCCGCCCCAAAAGTGGGAGTGGATTGCTTGTCTCCCTAGGTTTGTTCTTAGCTGTGCTCAGGACACAGTATTCACTCTTTCTGGGTTAGATCTGGGCATTTGGATACAACAGAATATCCCAGTGACCGGAACCCCTCTCCAGAAGGATCACAAAGGGTTGGCCCAGAAGGCAGATTTGGAAAAAATCCATTTAATATCAATATTATATTATTTCCTTTTCAAAAGGCCACTTTACCACCATAGTCCAGAGTAAAAGCAGTCTGTCCTGAGAAGCCATTTGGGAAACTTGGATTGAAACTTCACTTAAAAAATTTAAAACCTCATTAAAAAAAAAAATTAAAAGCATCAAATGAAGACCTAGATGTGGCTGCTCTGAGTTTGGAGACACAAGTGCACCCCATCATTTTGGCTTGTTTCTAGGATGTCTAGAGACTCTAGAACACTTCTGTCTGAACAGGAAGCAACTAAAGGCCTTTGTGCTGGGGTTCACATGGAATTACTGACACTCCCACATGAAGAGAGACCATTTAGGAAGAAGCAATGTGAGATATTGGAAATAGAGCTGCAAGGGGAGTCGCAGGAGATGGATCCAATTTTGGTTCTATTTTTTCTTTTCTCTATGTCATTGGATAAATCATTTAATTTCTAGGGAAGATGCTGATTTGCTATTTGATGAATACTCAGCTTTCAGTTGAAAGTTCAGGCAGAATCATGGCCCTTATCTTTCAGTGTCAGTAATCCCTGTTCTCTGTGGATTCCTGAGGATGTTTCCAAATTCTTTTGGAGAAATACTGTCTACTCTAATTCAAAAGTTGACACCATTTCACTGAATTAAAGTTCTGTCCTTATGATATACAGAACTGAGTGCTGGATGCTAGAGGATATTCTGTCTGTATCATGTCCTCATAAAGTTTCTAGTATTGTAGCATGGTCTACCTTTTACACAGATAACTTTTTTTTTGGCAGGATTATTGTTATTTCTTATTTTATTTTTCAAAATTAATTTATTTATTTTATTACATTCTCCTAAAACATGAATCGTGTTGGGAGAGAAATATCAGAACAAAAGAGAAAAACTATGGGAGAGGAAAAAAAAAGATAAAAGAAGTGAATAAAGCATTCCCCACGGATATCTTATTACATGTCTCTACATCCTAAGGGTATGAGAAATTGGGAAACACTGCATAACTCTTCAATATGCGCTCATGTGAGAGGACGGATAGCTAGACATGCCCTCCTTCAGAAGGACCGCTAAGAGCCATGGATAGAATGACTGGGAGGAAGATGTGTTTCCATGTCAGGGGAAGAATCTCCTTAACACTGGGGACTATCCCTAAGTGGAGTGGGACACCTTTGGAGTGAGACTAGACTAGTGGAGTTAGGTTTGCTTATTTAGAGAGAAATTCGATAGCCTGGAGCTGGAAGACATTGTAGGCCTAGGGAACATCCTGTGTAAAAGAACTAACTAAGTTAAGTGAATTCAGGGACCAGGAAGAGAATTCATGCCAACCTATTTTTCTAAAAATACTGCAAATTCCTTTTTCTATTAATGAGTGCATCTGTTGCTGTAGATCGCATGGGGCTGTGGGAAAAGCTTTTGAGGTGTGTATGTCATCCTGCTACACTGGAGCACAAGGGATGGGAGCCTCAGGGCTTGTGGGCGTGAGGCAACATAGCTTTGGAAAGCCTCCTTTCAGCTGGGTTCAGAAAAAAAAGGGGGTGTTCTATAGAAAAGATAATGTCTGGAGTCAGTATCCTCCTTCCTGCCTGATAACTGCCTGCTTGAGAAAGCATTGCTTCTCAGGAAAAAAGAGATGCCAGAGTTTGAAGGGGCTTTAAAGGACATCCCTTCCTTCAGTAGCTTTCCTGAAGGGAAACTTCTGTTCTGGACATCTCCAGTAACAATGATCTCATGACTTTCTGTGGCAGCACGACAGAACTCTAAATGTTTATAACAGGAAACAATAAAGTTTCTAAGGGAGAGGAAGGGGGTCTTGCCTCTTTCCCCTCTTTTAGTCCTATAGTTGTGTCAGTTCCTCCACCCCAACATTTCTGGCCCTAGATACTTTTATTTTTTATTTTATTTTTCAAATTTATTTATTTATTTTAATACATTCTCCTAAAACATGAATTGTGTTGGGAGAAAAATATCTGAACAAAAGAGAAAAACTATGGGAGAGGAAAAAAAAGATAAAGAAGTAAACATAGCATGTGGCTTCTAGCTGAGTTCAGATCCCCCTAATCTGGGTTATTCTTCTCATTTCTTATTGGCTTCCTAATTTTAACCTCTCCCCTCTATATAACTCCTTCTATATTTAACTGCCAAACAACTTTCCAGAGAGACATATCTGACCATTAACCTCTTTTACTTGAAAATCTGCAATAGTTCCTTGATGCTTCTGGGAAAAATACAGGCTCCTATATATTTTTGGTTACTAACACCCTCCACACTCTAGCTCCCGCCTCTCTCGGTCTAGACTCATTTCCCATTGCTTCTCTTGAGCCTTTTAGTTTTCTTGCCAGCCTACCCTCCATGGATGTGTTTGTGACCTCCCATGTCTTGTAGAAGAATCCCTGCTCAGTTCTGGTACCTCTTTCTTCCCATATCTTTTTCTTGATTCCCAGAATCCTGCCATCCTCCCTCTGAGTAAACTTGGTATATTTGGTTTATTTATTTTTGCTCACCATGTGATTAATCTTGATAGGATATGAATTCCTCAAGGGCCAGGCTAATTTTGATCTTCTATACCTAATTCCTGGTATATAATCCATACTTAACAAAGGCTCCTTAAATAATTTAATCAGGACAATCACGCCAAGGTTCGAAGGACCTGGATGCTCTTCATGAATGGAGCCTTACATGTTTAAATCCTATGATCCTCCGACCCCAGAAGTCATTTAGTCTGGCCTCCTGTGTCAACATCATACAAATGGTCCTCTACACACGAATGACCGTGGGTACAATGCCACATCGTGCGCCTACTGGGGTAATTATCCATCCCATTGTTGGACAGCTCCGGGATTTATCTCCAATTTACCCTGCATATAGCTTGTTTGTAGGGAGTTACCTATGGGTTGTCTCCTTGTTTAGGCTTTGAGCTTTTGAAAGCAGACTTCTTTTATTGTTTTGTTTTTGCCTTTCCTTGTGTTTAGCACAGTGCCTGGCATCTAGTAGATACTTTAAAAAATGCTTTTTGGCTGGACTGATTGATGGAATGCTATTCATCATATTTAACAGAATTGGATTTCTGTAATTTTCCCCATCCCCTTCCTCCCTCTGCCTCCACAGAAACAATGTTCCTAGTCCTGCCCTCTGGGGTCAAGCTGATTTTATTTACTCCCTTCTTCAAATGGCGTGCCTCCAAATATTAAATAGAACCATCAGCCTCCAAGGTGAAAGCGCAGCACAGTTTCCTCATTTAACCCCATCTTTGTAGATGAAGCTCAGAGAAGGGATGTAGTTTGCCTAAGACTCCCCAGAGTCAGTGGTTGACCACTTTAAGGCCAGTGCTCTTTCCAGGACCACAGGCTCCTTCACTGACTTTGTTAATGAGACACAGAGGCAAAAAGAGAGAACTCTGTGAGTCTCCTTTTGAGCTCAGCACCACAAACATATGTGTTTCCCTACCCCCTTCTTGCCATGGATCTCTTTCAGTTGGACTTCAAGGGTCAGTTCATCTCTGAAATCTTACTATCCATATAACTGGACAATCTATTGTCTCTTCTTGTGCCTCAGTTTCCTCATCTATAACATAAGGGTATTGTCCTAAACAAACTCTAAGTTTCCCTCCAGTTCTTAATATTGGGTCCTTGTGAGCAAAGCATTTAAACTCAATTGCTTTTGGCCAGACTTCCTTGAAATCCAGCCGTCCATGTTCAGACTGGGCCGCCGAGCCTCGTCTCTCATTAGATAAACCAGAGGCACCCTTGTCTGGCAGACATGATATGTGCAGGAGACTGTTTGGAATTTCAGAGTAGACTTGGCTCTCTTGAATATGCCTGTTTGTTTATTTATTTCATTAATTTTTAAAGTTGCTGTCTCCTTTCTCTGGTCAGCATTCTGCTGTTGGCAGCTTGAGTAAAAGAAAAAAAAAAGACTTGTGAAGTAATTATAATTTAATTTTGTAGAATTAAATCTCAGAGCAAGAAAGTATCTTCGAAATCATTTGGCCCAGCCCCCTCTCTGCATCAGTCAGTTGGATTTCAGCAAATCAATGTTCGTCCTCTGAAAAGGCATGGAGGAAAAATGAGGCGGTCTCTGCCTTCAAGGAGGCAGATACTCCAACTCGGGAAATGATATTTTTGTAGATTCTTATAGCATAAGGCTATAGGGAGTGAAGGGATAGTGCTGTGAGAGCCATGAAGCTAGGTGCTCTTTTAATTTTTTTTTCCCTTTTTCTTTCTTTCTTTTTATTTATTTTTTCTTTCTTTCTTTCTTTTTTTTTTTTTTTAGTCAGGCAATTTAGGTTAAATGACTTGCTTAAAATTATAGTGTTAGGTAAGTGTCTGAGTCTAGATTTGAATTCAGGTCCTTCTGATTTCAGGTCTGGTAGTCTATCCACTGTGCCATCTAGCTGCCCTTGAATGCTCATTTCTACCCATTTAAGACTTCCCTCCTCCACATCTCTGGCAAAGGATGGAGTGATTATAAGTAGAGAGGCCAGAAAGACCTGAGTGCAAATCTTGCCTCTGACACTCTCTAGCTTTGTGGCCTAAGGAAAGGGAGGGCATCTTTCTGAGATTCAATTTCCTCATATTCAGAATTGAGATACTGCCTGTGATGCTTACTGTACAGAAATGGAATGATGAATATAAAGTATTGTGCAAAGCTTAAAGGCCTGCAGAACCGTCTCTCTCCTTGAATAATTCCACTTTTGACATTGATCATTGTTCTTTCCTCTCTGGATTTCATCTCCCGCCTCCCCTTTGCCTTTTAAAAATTTAAGGTAATCCAGGTTAAGTGTGAATGATCTCCAAGAGACCTTCTAGCTCTGATCTTGTTTGATTTTCTGAAAATGTCATCTTCCTTGAATGACAATGCTCATTTTTGAGAGAGATGCATGTTTTTTGTTTCTCCTTGGAAAATATATCTCAGTTGGAAAAGCTCCATCCATCTTACAACCTTCAGATTCAAGTATACTAACATGGGCCAGATATGTTGTGTTCATCATAAGAGTTGTTTCATTAGGTGATATGGCTTAAGGAGCCTCTGGTGAAAAGGCCATCCAGAGGGAAAGATCTTTGTCCTGGTCTTGAAGTATGGAGAAAGACAGGGTTTCTTGATGAAATTATGCTATTAAGTGTGTTGGGTTCTGGCTAGGTGCAAAAAATATTAAAAGAAGCAAAAGACAATCCTTGCCTTCAGAGGGTTCACAATCTAAAGTGAGAGAAAACAAATATGCACAAATAAGCTATAAACAAGAAGAATAAAAAAAACCAGAGGAACAGCTCTCAAAATAAGTGCCAAAGACTTCTAGAAGATGGAATTTTAGCTGGTGCTTGAAAGAAGCCAGGACACAGAGATAAAGATGGGTGGGGTGCATCCCAAACTGACTGAGGGAATGTTTTGTTTTGTTTATATAGTGAGGAGTTTACAAAGCAGAAAGGGCAAAAAATAAAGTGAAAGAGATTGGACAGGTGGAGGAGGCTTTGAAAACCAACAGTGGACTTTCAATTGAATTCTGGGGGCAATAAGGAGCCAATGGGACCTACAGAGTAGGGGGTGACATGGTTCGATGTGTGTTTCGGGTATTATTATTACTTTTTAATACTTTTGATGCTCCATGAGCAAAGATGAAATGTCAGAGTCGGTGTCTTTTATTGACCTTTGCGTAGTCATAAACCTAAGGACTATTCAAGTGTCTTTGCTTCTGTGATACCAATCATAAACCACACAGGATGGGATGCCGGGCAGGGAGCTGGCAAAGTATGATCGCCATAGCATGTCAGACCCTTCATTAATTTTCACATTAACTGAATATAATGAATAAGCTGATAATGAATATAATGAATAGCTGAATAAGCCACTTGGACATGTCAGAAAATCTGATAGGAAACATCTCAAGGCATCCCCCGCACCCTCAAGAAGAATAATAAGTGTGTGTGCAGGTGTATTAACAAACCAAAGTTGGCTGTCATGTGTGGGCTCTCGGGACTCAGCTTCCCTAAATCACAGAAGTGATAAATTCCCAGATTCTGGCCATTCCCCAACAAAAGAGAGCAAACACTTTGGCAGGGCTATGGATCTCTCTCCCCGCCTTTGTTCTTTTTCTGAAACCAAACAGCAAACATGGAAATTATAAAGGCAGAGTACACAGCAGCAGCTCTTCCCCCCTCATTAGGATAATTAATGCTGTACAGTTTTCTGGACACTTGCAGCAAGGCATGTCTGTAGCTCCAGAACAGGGCTGGGCTTGGGTAGGGATTCTGCTCCAAGAACTCCAGTTGAGGTCTAGAAAAAACAAACAAACAAACAAACAAAAAAACCAAAACAAAACAAACAAACAAACAAACAAACAAAACAGTGCTTATCTCTGTGAGAGAATCAAGAGAAGAAAAATACTTGAGTTCTCTGTGAGATAGAGAGGGGTCAGTCTGTCCAAGCAGCAAATTAATGGGAGAATGATACACACAAGAGAGAAAAAGAGACACAGAGATAGAGGAAGAGGAAGACAAACAGACATACAGAGGCTCAGAACATAGAGACACAGAAAGAGACACACAGATAGAAAGGGAAGGAGAGATTTTCCATGATTTTATAAACTAATCCAATTTGGAGGTGACTACATTCAATTCCCTCATATTTACCAGAGGCAGGACTATAGAAGTCCAATGATCAGATAAATTGTCATTAGCAAATGTGGAATTTGATTCTGTAACCACAAGTTCAGAGATCTTGGCTTTTACTTCTCCATCTCTAAGGAACAAACTTTCTCCATTTATAGGAGACACAACTGATTAGTACAGTGACCACTGATCAATTAATTTAGTCCTGAGACTCCATTTTCACATCCATGAGGTAGGAGATGATAATACATGACCACTTTCCCAGAATTTTAGTAAGAAAAGCCATGCTTAGGGAAAATAAGAGTGACAGAAATTTGAACTTAGGTCATATTGTTAGAGCTCTTTATTTTGTAGGTAAGGAAACCAAGGACCAGAGAGGTTAGCCAAGGTTATACTGGTAACGGGAGTTGAAGGTATTATTCTAAATCAGATTCTTTGTCTCCAATTCAGTCTCTTTCCACTGTATCATGTTGCCATTTTCTTTTGGAGTATTGGTAGTATTAACTAGTCTGTAGTATTATACAGAGTCTCCAATTCAGTCTCTTTCCACTGTATCATGTTGCCATTTTCTTTTGGAGTATTGGCTAGTATTAACTAGTCCGTAGTATTATACAGAAGTCTGTTTTCTCAGGAATTGATGCATTTTTAGATGAAGAATTATTGGCCAGACAGAGGGAGCATCCTGTCCAAACAAGTTGCTGGCAGGACATGGATGTAAGACTTGAATTTCCATCTTTGGAATTCCCAGCATCTAGTGAAAGGGAGGTTCTTCCTTTAGGCCCATTGTCCCTATGAACCTCCCTAGGAGGAAGATTGAAATTTGAAATGATAATCGTGTGATAGAGCCAGCTGTTTGAGGGCCATGTTCTTAGATAGCATATTTTAGGTTAGAGACCCTCACAGTTTCATTATACATTATATAAGTTACTTAATATCGGTTTTTGAAATTTCCACGCTAAATACCTCACGCATTAACCAACCTCTGTGCCAGGGAGCAGGTAATTAGTTACTGTCCTAGACTGGAGTAGCTACAATGGACATCTGCTAGGTCAAAGCTTGGAAAAAAATAATTGCTTTAATCAAAACTTGGAATGCTAATTGGTGTTTCCAACTTTTCCCTTTGAACAGATTGTTTTTTTTATTATTATTTATAATTTTTTTCACAGTATATATGCATGAGTATTTTTTTAATAATATTATCCCTTTTATTCATTTTTCCAAATTATCCCCTTCCTCCCTCTACTCCCTCCCCTTGATGACAGGCAATCCCATACATTTTACATATGTTACAGTATAACCTAGATACAATATATGTGTGTAAATACCATTTTCTTGTTGCACATTAAGTATTAGATTCCGAAGGTATAAGTAACCTGGGGAGATAGACAGTAGTGCTAACAGTTTACATTCACTTCCCATTGTTCCTTCTCTGGGTGTAGTTATTTCTGTCCATCATTGACCAGCTGAAAGTGAGTTGGATCTTCTTTATGTTGAAGATATCCACTTCCATCAGAATACATCCTCATACAGTATTGTTGTTGAAGTGTATAGTGATCTTCTGGTTCTGCTTGTTTCACTCAGCATCAGTTGATGTAAGTCTCTCCAAGCCTCTCTGTATTCCTCCTGCTGGTCATTTCTTACAGAGCAATAATATTCCATAACCTTCATATACCATAATTTACCCAACCATTCTCCAATTGATGGACATCCATTCATCTTCCAGTTTCTAGCCACTACGAAAAGGGCTGCCACAAACATTTTGGCACATACAGGTCCCTTTCCCCTCTTTAGTATTTCTTTGGGATATAAGCCCAATAGCAGCAATGTTGGATCAAAGGGTATGCACAGTTTGATAACTTTTCGGGCATAGTCCTTTGAACATATTGTAAGAGAAATGTGACTACATGAATATGAGTTCTTGTTTGTAAGCTGAGTCTTGAATTTGAGGCAAAAGTTTGAGCGTGGGAAAGATGGAAGCATGGGAACCACCGATGGGATTGGAGACATTCGTGCTCTTCTACTAGATTATAGTTAAGATAGTTATTGAGGTTTGGGGCCAAGGGTAGAGATTCTAAGGGAATCTTATCAGAGTTGTGAGATCTTATGAATAAAAGAAGTCTTGAGTAAACATTAATTTTATGTGAATATAAAGATGAAAAACAGCATATTCTCTGTACTTGAAGAATTCTTGGCCAATGCCATATGAGGATTTTGTGGAAAAGAAGAATAAGAACAACTATAATAGGTTGGATGTATGTGTTGGATACCAATGCCAATGATGATAATGTGAAAAATAGATGAAAATTCGTTCTGGACTGAGATGATAAGATCCTATAGCAACTTTGCCATTAATCCTGCAAAGCCTTCTTGAAGGAAAGGAGTTCAGGGCTGCCATGCTTAATTAATGGGACTCTTGGTTAAGGAAGGTAGGGGTAAGAGCCTGTGTATATGAATAACTGGACATCGATGGATGAGGATGACCTTTGAGGATCCCGGTGTGCTTGGCTAAAGAAAATTCTACAAATGCAGATTTCACTAGAGAAAATTAGGCACAACTAGAGAAATGGAAGCTGAGCCATGTTTCCTTGATGGCAGATGGGGAGGCTAAGGTTTGGCCATTCTTGCTATAATACTATGGTTGGTGTTTCCTTTGAGCACCTATCATCTCTGCTATACTTAATGAGTCCAGTAATGCCTCGATGTAGTGCTTCATGTTCTTCCCCATTTCAAAAAGCAGTTTTGAATGTCAACTTTTTAATCTTTCCAGTCAATGTCTGTCTTATGAGACATTGAAATTTGGCCCTCACTTTCACGTTCATGCCAGAAATCCATGCCTCACTCCCATTGTTCCCTCCTTTTTTTTGGGGGGGGGAATTTATTTTATTTTATTTTTAAAAAATCCATGCAAAGATAGTTTTCAACATTTACATTTGCAAAACCTTGTGCTCCATTTTTTCTCCATCCCCCCTCCCTCAAACACCAAGCAATCTGATATAGATTAAACATGTGCCAATCTAAACATATTTTTATTTTATTATGTTTTTTATTATAACTTTTTGTTTACAAAACATATTCATGGGTGATTTTTTTCTACACTGACCCTTGCAAAACCTTCTATTCCAAATGTTCACCTCATTCCCCCCACTATGTTAAATATGTTAAAATATATTAAACATTTTTATATTTTTCATGGTACACAAGAAAAATCAGATCAAAAGGGGAAAAACACAAGGGAAGGGAAAAAATAAACAAACATAACAACTGCAAAAGTGAAAATAATATTTGATCCACATTCAGTCCCACAGTTCTCACTCTGGCTGTGTTTGGCACGCCAAGTCTATTGGAATTGCCTTGATTCACCACATTGTTAGCCAAGTCCATCACAATTGATCATCACGTAATCTTGTTGTTGCTATGTATTATGTTCTCTTGCTTCTACTCACTTTACCAGCATTAGTTCCAAGCTTTTTCTATAACATTCATATGCCATAACTTATTCAGCCATTCCCTAACTGATGGGCATCCAGTCATTTCCATTTCCTTGCCGATATAAAAAAGACTGTTACAAACATTTTTACACATGTGGGTCCTTTTCCCTTTTTCTTGTTCTCTTTGGGATACAGACCCAGTAGAGACACTGCTGGGTCAAAGGGCATAGTTTTATAGCCTTTTGGCCATAGATCCAAATTGCTATCCAGATCAGTTCACAACTCCACCAATAGTGAATCAGTGACTCGGTTTTCCCACATTCCCTCCAATCATTTTCCTTTCCTATCATCTTAGTCAAAAGATGTGGTCTTAATTTGCATTTCTCTAATCAATAGTGACTTAGAGTTTTTTTGTTTTGTTTTGTTTTGTTGTTGTTGTTGTTGTTGTTTTGTTTTGTTTTTTCATATGTATGTTCCCTCTTGAATTCATTATTTGGGCATCTAAAGTAATTGGGAAGGGTATCATTCCACTCTGTGGGGACTTCTAACCTGTTCCCCCTTCAACTTTCAGAATCCTTCCACCATTGATTTTGCAGGGTCCTTGCACCTTGACATAGGGATATTTCAAATTATTTCCCCAGTAGAACATAAACTTCTTGAGAACAGGAGCTGTTTTTTGCTTAGTATTTCTCTTTCCAGTATTTATCTCAGCAGTCTACACTTAGTAGTTGCCTAATAAAAACTTGGGAAAGGGTTTAGTAGGTATTACTCAGCGATCTCCCCAAGCTCTCCCTCTCCAGCTTTTGGGGAGGGGGTTGTGCCCAAGAGAACTTGCAGTATGATGCCTGAAATGCTTCAAAGGCTCCCACAAAAGAATGAATATAGTCTCCTTGCCTTATTACTGGCAAGGGATTGATTCATCTTTTGTACTTGTCTCTCCAGCACCTAAAACAGTTTTTGGCACGTAGTGGGCACTTAAGAAATTCTTGTTAATTGATTTATCGAAAACAGATCCCTTGGAACTACTCTGCCCTGCCCCCTGTGGACTTTTGTCCATACACTTAGTTTTATACTCCTAAATAAAGGGTAACTTGAGGCACTTTCAGATTCCTCTCTCCAGATTGCTTGAGAAGGGGAGAAGCCCCTCATGAAGGCTCTTGGAAGTAACTAGTAGCTTCTTCCCCTGACAATTCACCTGTCCTATTTCCCTTGTTGTGCTCCTCGTGCTCTCCTCATCTATTTCAGCTGGACATCTTTTTCCCCTTTCTCAATTCTGTCCACTTTAGGTTGAGACATTCTTTTGGATAATAGGATTGCTCAGCTAACAGGTTCCGTGGTATCTGTGGCCATAATAAAAATACAGACTTTCCCTCCCACCTCCAACCCTTTATTTTGTACTGCAAAGACTCCTGAGAAAGAGAACTCATTCTATATCCTCCGGGAAAAACTCTTGGTGAGTGCCAGGCTCCCAGAATCCTTTCATTTTGACATGTACAAAAAAAAATCATATCATCCTAAGATCCAGCAATCTGAGGCCATCTGTTTCATAGATGAGAAAACTGAGTCACATGGAAGGTATTGTTATTATTAATGATAATGATGATGGTGACGATGATAACAGCAGCCTTATTTATATTGTCTTTCTAATATGTTATCGTGTTGGATTTTAGGTGATTTCTTTAGGATCATCCAGTCATAGCACTGAGATTTGTAATCATCTTGTCAGAAACCAAAATTCAGAGCTTTTAATATTATAATAATGCCATTTCTGTAACCACTCCACCTTCAGTTTCTTGATTGGAAGGAACTTTATTAATATCTGCTTTTGTAGTCCTAGAATTTCCTGAGTTATATATACAAGGTGTTCTCAAGAGGAGGAGAGACTGGTTGAGGTGCCAGTAGGAACCAGGATTCTGGATTGGATTGACTGGTTGTGCCAGTTAGAAGGGACCTGGGGCCAATCTGTTTTTACTTTTTTTAGTTTTTCCCCTAATCCAGGAATGGAGGGCCAGGAACGACACTCCATTTCAAGGTCACACAATCACTGAGCATCAGGATTTGGGAGGCAGTGAAGCAAGGGGATCAGTGTAGGATTCTGGCTGAATTGGGAAGGTTTTGGTCCAAATCATATCTGAAATGACTCTCTGGACCTCAGTTTCCTCATCTAGAGCATGAGATGGGGCTTTGATTGCCTTCTAGTTCCATGGTGACTCCAAGTCTATGGCCTTGTGCTCCCCTTCTCCCAGGCTGACACACTCAGATTTCCTGCCATTCTACTTTCTTTGCCCATCTTATCTACACAAGTCAGGTGCTCAGGGATGAACTAGGGAGCCTTTTTGTGTCTTACCCAGGGATCTGCATGTAGTAGATGCTTAAGAATGTGACTGAATCGAATGACTAAGTCCACCAGCAAACAGACCAAGCTTTTCTTTCTCAGCACTATTCTTCCTTTTCCCGAATTGCCTGATACTTTTCTGTCCTCTGCTTTTTATCACTTAGGCACTGCTTAAAACATTACTAGCTCTTACCTCTCATAGGACAACTGGCAACTCTCATAGACTTTTCTGAGAGATTGTCTTTTTTTTTTTTTGCCCTTTTCTTTAGGCTTTCTATTTATTTATTTCTTCATTTTTGGAGGCAATTGGGCTTAAGTGACTAGCCCATAGTCTTGCAGCCAGTAAGTGTCTTGAGACTGAATTTGAATTCAGATTCAAGGGCAGTGCTTTATCTACTAGATCACCTACCTACCCCAGGCTTTTCATTTTTTTAAACACTAGCAAACAAATAGAATTCCAATCTGGCCTTGGATATTAGCTGTGTGATCTTGGGCAAGTCACTTTCCCTGCTTGCCTCAGTTTCCTCATCTGTAAAATGAGTTGGAGAAGGAGATGACAAACTAGTCTAGTATCTCTGCCAAGAGATACCCCAAATGGGCTCTTGAAGACTCAGAGAAATTAAAAATAATTAAACAACAATCAATCTCAGTAGAAGTTTCTGACAGAGAATCAGGAAATAGCTAATGATGGGACAGAGATTAGGTTTTTCCCCTTGGCTTGGGGCAAACCCCAAGGTGGTAGCATCAGGGTCAATATATCAAAAGGCACCCAGCTTTTTAATAGGGGATGGCTCTTGCCTCCATTGACTGAAAAGGGACAAGCTCTCTCATAAGAATATCAACATGTGTTTCTCTAGAATCTTTAGAAGAAGAAAATATGTTTTCCTCTTAATAATTCTTCCAGAAACAGAGCACAAAGAATCTTATCTCCACTTCAGAGCTGAAGAACCTGAGGATTTCATCATTCAAAGACATGTTCATGTTAATAAACACGAAGAATGATAGAGACTATAAATTCAGATTCTTTTAAACACATTTCACTTCATCCCTAGGTGGTGGAGAAGGCAGTAAGATTCCAGGATAGCCCTCAGAAAACCTCTGAAATCCTTAATATATCTGTAGGCAACTCCCGCTTCTGCATAAGGGAAATAATTTCTCCTTTAATTTTAGATGTAGACATCTAAATAAGAGAAGATCTCTTTCTTACCTTAGCATCTGACTAAGAGAAGCTCCATTTCTCTTTTAGTTGCAAGATTTCCCTATATATCCAGCTCCAATCTCTCTCCCAAGCAACAGCCCAATGGCTTATTGGATCTGTCACACTGGTTATCCCATAGACATTGCAAATTTAGAATGTCCACCACTGAATTCCTATCTTTTCCCCAAAGCCATACCCTTTCGGAACTTCCATATTACTAGCAAGGATATTATCAGTCTTCCCATCTCCCAAGTTGACAACATTGATATCCTTCTTGTTGCCTCTCTTTTCACTCATTCTCCATCACTGGTTCATTGCTCCATCTTATTGCTGCCCTTCTAGAATGACTGTTCCATCTGTCCCCTTCTCTCTACTTTGATGGCCATGACCTTAATACAGTTTCTCATCTAATAAGTCAGAATAATCAGCATTTTGTATGTCATCCTCTATGTGTTAAGCATATGTGATCTTATTTGATCCTTACAACAACCTGTGTATGTAGATCCCCTTTTTCCTGAACTATTTGGCATCCTCATTCATATCCCTGCTCCAAGTTTCTTCCCCCTTCAATCTATTCTCTTCCCAGCTTACAGAATTATTATTTATTTTTAATTTTCAATAATGTCTTATTTTTCCAAACACAAGTAAAGATAGATTTCAACATTCATTTCTGTAAAACTTTGTGTTCTAATTTTTTTTTCTGCCTCTCTCCCTTCCCTTCCTCTCCCCGAGACAGCAAGCAATTTGATATAAGTTAAATATGTACAATCCTTTTCAACATATATGCACATTTGTCATGTTGTGCAAGAAAATATGACTAAAAAGAGGAAAAAAAATGGAAAAAAAACCACAAACAAACAGAATGCTTTGATCCACATCCATAGTTCCCTCTCTGCTTGTGGATGGCTCTTTCCATCACAAGTCTATTGGAATCACCTTGAATGACTAGATTGTTGAAAAGAACCAAGCCTATCACAGTTGATCATAATGTAATCTTGTTATTACTGAGTATAATGTTCTCCTAATTTTGCTCGCTTCACTCAGCATCAGTTCATGCAAATCTTTCCAGACTTCTCTGAAATCAATCTTCTCATCATTTCTTTTTTTTTTTTTATAATATTATCCCTTGTATTCATTTTTCCAAATTATCCCCTCCCTCCCTCCACTCCCTCCCCCTGATGACAGGTAATCCCATACATTTTACATGTGTTACAATATAACCTAGATACAATATATGTGTGTAAATACCATTTTCTTGTTGCACATTAAGTATTAGCTTCCAAAGGTATAAGTAACCTGGGTAGATAGACAGTAGTGCTAATATTTTACATTCAATTCCCAGTGTTCCTTCTCTGGGTGTAGTTGTTTCTGTCCATCATTGATCAACTGGAAGTGAGTTGGATCTTCTTTATGTTGAAGATATCCACTTCCATCATAATATATCTTCATACAGCATTGAAGTGTACAGCGATCTTCTGGTTCTGCTCATTTCACTCAGCATCAGTTGATGTAAGTCTCTCCAAGCCTCTCTGTATTCCTCCTGCTGGTCATTTCTTACAGAGCAATAATATTCCATAACTTTCATATACCATAATTTACCCAACCATTCTCCAATTGATGGACATCCATTCAACTTCCAGTTTCTAGCTACAACAAAAAGAGCTGCCACAAACATTTTGGCACATACAGGTCCCTTTCTGCTCTTTAGTATTTCTTTGGAATATAGGCCCAGTAGTAGCACTGCTGGGTCAAAGGGTATGCACAGTTTGATAACTTTTTGGGCATAGTTCCAAATTGCTCTCCAGAATGGCTGGATTCTTTCACAACTCCACCAACAATGTATCAGTGTCCCAGTTTTCCCACATCCCCTCCAACATTCATCATTATTTGTTCCTGTCATCTTAGCTAATCTGACAGGTGTGTAGTGGTATCTCAGAGTTATCTTAATTTGCATTTCTCTGATTAGTAGTGATTTGGAACACTCTTTCATATTCTCATCATTTCTTATAGAACAATAAGGTTGTGGCAGAGCACCAGTCCTGAAGTCAGGAAGACTTGAGTTCAAATGTGACCTCAGACACTTAACACTTCCTACCTAGGCAAGTCACTTAACCCCAGTTGCCTCAGCAAAAAACAAAACAAAACAAATATTCTATTACATTCCTATACCATAACATATTTAGTCATTTTCCAACTCATGGAAGTGCACTGAATTCCCAGTTTCTTGCCATTACAAAAGAGCTTCCTTAAACATTCTTGCACATATGAGTCCTTTTGACTTTTTTATGATCTCTTTGGGCTACACACCTTGTAGTGAGACTGCCAGA
This sequence comes from Sminthopsis crassicaudata, assembly GCF_048593235.1. NCBI lineage: Eukaryota > Metazoa > Chordata > Mammalia > Dasyuromorphia > Dasyuridae > Sminthopsis > Sminthopsis crassicaudata. The sequence continues at coordinate 309,255,066 of NC_133621.1, read as the reverse complement.
TTGAGAGTATGTACAGTTTTATAGCCCTTTGGGCATAATTCCAAATTGTTCTTCAGAATGGTTGGACTATTTCACAACTCCAACAATGCACCGGTGTTCCAGTTTTTCTTCATCCCCTACAATATCTATCATTTTTTTTCCCTGTCATTTTAGCCAATTTGAGGGATGTGAAGTGGTATTTCAGAATTGTCTTAATTTGCATCTGTTCCAATAGTCATGTAGAGTACAAGAATTATTTTTCTAAGTCATAGGTTTGACTATGTCATTTTTCTAGTCAATAAATCCCCTTGACTTCCTATGCCTTCTAGGATCAACTATAAAGTTCTCTGTTTAGTATTCATAGCATTTATAATCTGGCTCCATTCTTACATTGCCAATCTCCTTTCACATTAGTAGTCCCATTTGAGAACAATACAATTCGGCCCTAACTGGCTTCTCCAATCATTTCTTTAAATGTAAACTCCTATCTCCCCCTCTTCAGAATCCTTTGTTTCCTTGAATTTTTTGCTCAAAATACCACCTTAAATCTAAAGCTTTTTCTGACTGCCTTCCATCTTTTTTTGTTTTCTCCCCAATCTCTCCACCTGACCTTTTCCATATGTTTTCTATATCCAGAGTGTTATGTCAATATGCATTTGCATATATCTTGTGTGAACCTCTTCTTTCCTCCAGAGGCTACATGTTCCTGATCCTCTGGTCTTTGTATCTCTGATATCTAACATTGTCATGTGTCTGCTACTAAAATCATCACTTCCAAGGTGAATTTCCAAGGATAGTGATCCCAATGAGAACCAAGATCATAGATCAGCTTTCTTTATATTAATTAGGAAAGACTAATAGGAAAGAAGATTGCCTGAATAGAATTCAGTCCTGATGATGCTATGTAGACAATGAATATCCCATTGGGTCCAAGAAAGACTTGGATCTTTCTTGAAAAATCTTCATGGGATCAGAAATGAGGCACAGAAGAAAGGGTCAAACTAATACCCACCCAGAAAAACTGGTTCCTTGTATTCTCTGGGTCTTTTCCAGCATGTTACATTTTGAGACTATGATTCTTTCCTCTTGAGGTTTTCTTTGGGCTGCTTTCTAGGCTGTATTCAGTTGTATTCACACACACACACACACACACACACACACACACACACACCCTGGGGAAATAGGAAAATATTATCATCTCCATTATCTAAATGAGGACACTTGACACTGAGAGATGGAATGCCCCTAGGCCACACATCAAGATAGTAGCAGAGTTGAGATGAAATTAGTATGTCCTGATTTCTAGTGTTATTCCAAAGGATTCAGACTTGCCCCTGGATTCTTGAGAATGGAGCAGCTAAGGGGCTCTCGTGTCAGGTCAATGATACTTTGCTGAAATTGGCTAGTCCACCCCAAGTTAACACCATCTCCTATGATGTTGACAAGGATAAATTAATGTAAACTACATATAGAGTAATATAGATGAATGTAATGGGATTTAAAATAATTCCACCTCAAGAACACTTACAACTGGGAGCATCCAAGAAAGTATCCTCAGTTAGCCAATAGTTAAGCACCTACTGTGTCAGATTGTTAAGTTGTTATTTGTCCTTCATTCTCAAAGAGGACCATGACATCAGCGATGTGATGCGTGCAAGTGAATTGGATTTGAGTGAGGAAGGACTGTGCAAAATCACCTGCCTCACTTTCTCCTCCAGACCATCTGGGTCCAGTGGCAGGATCAGGATGACTGGAGATGCCAAATGTAATAAGAACTGTGCTCAGTGATGGAGATACACAGGTAAAAAGGAGCCTATAGTCTTGTGAGGAAGACTAAATGCAAACCGTTATGTACAAAACAAGCTATAGATAGAAATAATAAGCAGAGGTAAGCCATTAGAAGGGAGAGGAATAGGGTAAATTTCTTGTAGAAAATTGAGCTGTACTCTGAAAGAAGAAAGGGATTAAATGACTTGACCAGTATTACTAGAATTGAAGAGGAAGGGAGATCCTTACAAAGTTTGAGGAGAGTATGTGCAAAGAATATGAAATGTCATACATATGTTGAGTATTGGTGATGGCTCTTAGTGTTGCTCTTGAAGGTATTCTTTCTCCTGTCCTCCCCTGCCTGATATTGTAGCAAGGCAAGATGGTAGCCTGAGGCTCTTTCAGAGCTTAGCACAGTATCTAGAACATGTTAAACATTTAATAAATGTTGAGTAACTAACTCACATTGTCTAGTGGAAAGCTTTGTCAAGTAAAAGAACGCTGAACATGCGTCTGGTATTGGACTCTTTGCCTTGTTGTCTGAGGACCACACTAGTCAATTTGTAGAGTCCATCATAGGATCCTTTTATTTAAAACAAAAATAAAATGGGGGGAAGTTTTATACCACGTCTTGGAACAGTCTTCTTTTTTTTTAATTTTTAAAAAAATTATTATAGCTTTTTATTCACCAGATATATACATGGGTAATTTTACAACATTGACAATTGCCAAGCTTTTTGTTCCAATTTTTCCTCTCCTTCCCCCCTTCCCCCAGATGGCAGGTTGACAATACATGTCCCATATGTTAAAGTATAAATCAAATACAATATATGTATACATGTTGGAAGTCTTCTAAGGCAGTGGAGTTGGGATCCATGTCAGTGAATGGTGTTCCCACATCCATGAAATCCATTTGTACGGTTGGGAAGTTAGAATGAGCTTATTGTTATTTTTCTTTTGGTTGCTGTTAACTTCTGCCCCTTGAGAGGCAACATGGCTTGGTGAGTTGTAGAGTCAGCAAGGGAACTTGGGAACAAAGAGACTGTTGGAGCAGTTGTTTTCTTAATTGTCTATGCTCCTTTTCTTCCTCCTGTGTACTCAGATCTGTGCTTTGGCATCAATTTTCATATTAGATTGAACTTAACTTAAACTTGAAAAATGCAGGGTAGGGGGCTTTTGCAGAAAAGATATGCTCAGCTAGTCCCTCACCCTCTCATGGACCCCGTTGGCTTTTCCAGCTATAGGGAAGAGGTGGGTTGACCTTGGGGCATTGTTTATATTATATTTATTTTGGGAGCTAGCATAGAAAAGAGGGCTTGAGACCCCACTGAGAGCTATCTATGGGGGTTGTTTATTGTGGGTATGTAAATTCTCAGCTCTGACTCTCAAAAGAAAGGCAATTGAGGAAAATACTCTCTGCAGGATGCTGCTGCTGTCCCGGACACAGGACACTCAGCACTGAAAAGGTTAGAAAAAGAATTAAATCCAGTTCCACAAACATTGATTAAATACTGGCTATATGCAGTGATGAGTCCTCTAGTTTTGTTTTTTTCTCTTTGTTTTTTTTTTAACAATCTGCGTCATACATGGACACTTCTGTATGCTGTTTCCTCCACTAAATTGTGAGCTCCTCAAAGGCAGCCTGTTTTTTGCCTTTCTTTGTATCCCCAGCATTTAGCATTACCTAGTTAACAGTACATACTTAATATGTGTTTGTTAGTTGAGAAAGTCCCTCAGAATATTCCCAAATCTTTAACTGGATGATTATGAAGGTGGAGATGATATGGAAGGGCTATGATCTCTTCCACATGGATCCATCAAATCAAAAAAGTCTCTCTCTTTCTCTCTCTCTCTCTCTCTCTCTCTCTCTCTCTCTCTCTCTCTCTCTCTCTCTCTCTCTCTCTCTCTGTCTGTCTCTGTCTCACCCCGTCCGTCTCTCTGTCTCTCTGTCTGTGTGTGAATTTTTTCCAGTGGTCTTTTTCTCAAAGGTTTGGGATGGTTTTAGAATATTGAAGATGGAAAGGATGTTAAAACTCTCAGGACTTAACAGAACTTTGATTAACAACATCAGATATAAAAATGTCCTTAAGACATAGGCTAAAAATGCTAGAGCTGGAAAGGAGAACTGTTGGGTTGTTACAAAGAGAGAATGTCAGAGCTGGGTAGTATTGGATAGTAAGAATGTCCTTAGAACACAGAACTTCAAATATTAGACCTCTGGAGAGCCTGCTGATAAAGAATTCCAAAGCTGTAATGGCTTTGGAGGGCCATTATAGTCAAATGACCTCACTTTTCAGATGTAGAAACTTAGACCGGGAGGTTAATTTATTTGATCAGTGATACCCAGTTAGCTTTGAACAGAGCCAGAATTAGATAGAAAAAATACTCACTTTCTCTTCTCCCTCTCTTCTCAAACCCTGTACCAATGTACAGCAGTTTGTCCTTGGTGGTATCCCCAGTTGTGCACAAGATAAGTCATTTTTGTCATGACATATGTTCTGAATTTAAGACAATTTTCTTTTGTTAAACTCCAAAGTTTCATTAAAGGCTCTTATCCACAGACTCCCCATATGAGGCTTTGACTCTGTTCTTATCGAGAATTTCTCTTGCCACGAGGCCAGTCTTCTCAAACTCTTCCTTGGCTCGTGCCCTGATTGGCCTCCAAGTCAAGGGAGTGACTGGACTCTGATGGTCTCTGAATTGACTTTATGATATTTGTGGAAAGTACCTGTGGATTGCTCCCAACTCTATGGAAAGGAAAGTGGATTTTCAGAGAATTGACTTTAAAGTGAATCAAATTGTATTTTCCATTCAACTTCTGCTCCAAAGCAGAAAGAGCTCTGTTTACATTGGGATTTTGTTTAACCTTAGGATATGTTTACAATTACACACACGGATGGGAAAAGCCGGCTGCCCTTGGAGTCAGCAGACACGAATTTAGACCCAAGTTTTGGCATTTCCACACTATTGGAGCTTGAGCAAACACTTGACTATTCTGAGCTTCCATTTTGTCATCTGTTTAATGGAGGATAACAATACTTATACTAACATTTCAAAGAGTAGTTTCATAGAAAGCCATTTGTAGACCTCAAAGCACTTTAGAAATGAGTTGCAATCTAAAATGCTATTATAGAAACTTTATTCTGTTTATACTAGACTCAGACGATAGTAGACATGTTTTATCTTGTCCTTTAGTGACAGTTCTATTAGTTACTAGATCATTAACCAGGTTAATAACTCCTTTGAAAGTGCTCCCACCCCATTTTTATTTTTAAATGTTATTGATATCTTTTAGTTTTCATTAGTTTTTTTTTTTTTTTTCCTGAAATAGCTTATCCCTCAAGTCCTTTCTTCTCATAAGGAAAAATACTTCACTTATACCAATTGAGGTAGATATAGCCTACACCATGGAATGCTTTTTCTGGGACAGAAATGAGATAGTGGTAGAATATAGTTTCCTTCTAATGGTTTATGTCATTGGTCCTCAAACTTTTTAAATAGGGGACAGATCACTGTCCCTCAGACTGTGGGAGGGCCGGACTATAATAAAAACAAAAGCTCACCCTCTGTCTCCACCCCTCAGCCCATTTGCCATAACCTGGCGGCCACATAAACATCCTCAGCGGGCTGCATCTGGCCTGCGGGCCATAGTTTGAGAACCCCTGGTTTATGTTATAATCCTTGCATGAAAGGTTTTCCTGCTTCTTCTTGCTTCCAACAGCATCAATATAGTTGTCTTTCCATGTTTCTGTTATTTTTATCCATTGTTTCTACTGCTTCTAAAAATGCATATCTACAAATAGAAATTCATATGCATTGTGTGTCCATTAAGAGTGTTTTGTGTGTGTGTGTGAGAGAGAGAGAGAGACAGAGAGACAAAGAGAGAGAAAGAGAGAGAGAGAGACAGTGAGAGAGACAGAGACACACACACAAAGAGAGAGAAACAGAGACACACATACAGACAAAGAAATAGAGACAGTGAGAGAGACAGAGACACACACAGAGGGACACAGAGAGAGACACAGAGAGATAGAGACATATACACAGAGAGACACAGAGTCAGAGACACACATACAGAGATAGAGCCATACACATACAGAGACAGAGAGAGACACATACACATACCCAAAGACATGCACACATCTAGAGAGATAAAGAGACAGAGAGGGAGACAAAGAGAACATTTTCACTGGACTTTAAGTTATTTAGTTTTTGATTCTGATGCTTCCATAGACATTTCCTGGCACTGTGATCTTGGTCAGTTTTCAGGACCTCCTTTTGGGCATGTTAGCTCTCAGTCTGTGAAGTAATGATCCCTTGAGCCTTAAGACATGTAGAGGAAGTCTTGTTCCATTCTGGTTGTGTCTGCAGTGAGGAATTATGGGAACAATCCAGGATGACCATTTTGTGACCCAGGCCTACTGAAGACTGGACAAGGCATTCCCAGACCGGTCGTGGCTGCTGCCGGTCCTGCCAAGTGGCCTTGATTTGACTTGGGTTCCAGCTCCTGCTCAGTAACCACCAGAGGGAGCTTGACTCTAAGTGGTTTGGTTTCTGTTACGGGCCCTACAAGGACTGGGTACCCTGCTGAAAATACAGCCATTATTCTCATTTTTATTATAGTCCTTTCTGCCTGCTCTTATCCAGATTAAATAAACTTAGCTCCATTCTCAGCCTCATCTTTAAAAGCATTTATTAAATGGCTATCTGCACAAAGACCTTTAACCACAGGGCCTCTGAAACTTGGTTAAATGTTGAGCAGAGTACTGGCCTCCAACTTCTGTGGCTTTTCTCCGGCTTTATACCTTCTCATCCCCATTTTAGAAATCTGCTAATTGAAATGGAGCAGGTCACATGAACAGGAGGAGGGCAAACCTCTGGGCTGCGGGCAGAGAGGGAGGGTGCTCTAATGGAATTGGCCCTAGGCTTCCAAAGTCAGCAGAGTCAAGTTCCTGTACTGTTTCTGCCACTTATGACCTTGGCCATGGAATCCCCTCTTTCTGTGACTCCTTTTTCCGTCTACAAGATAAGGGTAGTATGAGCTGCAGTGTGCTTTTCCTGAGGTTCTTGTGGGGTCAGCTGAAGCCATGGATATTAAGATTTCCCTGAAAGCTTTCAAAAAATAGATGCAAGTATAAAACAGAATCTAAAATTGAAGGGTTTTTTTGGCCAGCTAAACTTTATAAATATCTACTTCCTTTCTGTCTGATAATAGATACTAGTCTATTTCTACTGATTTAAGTTATAATTGGACCCAATTCATATTATTATTATAGGTTTGGATGAAGGGGTTGATGTGACTTGCCCAGGCTCACACAGGGAGTAATGGACAGAAGCAGAATGTGGACATGGATTCCTCATTCCTTTTCCATGCCCATTCCGAGCCTAATGGCATGATATTTGAATATAGATATCTGCTCTATATCCAGACTTTTAGGGCTGCAAAGGTTTAGGATGATCTGGCTCCACCCTCTAATTTTGCATAAAAGCCACCTGGATTCAAGGGAGGGGATGGGATTCTCCCAGAGTCTCATAGCAACTCATTGGATGGGCAAAGTTAAAACCAAGTCCTATGAGCATTAACTCTTAATTGGAACCACACCAAGAGGTCATCGGAGCCTGCGCTTCACTGAGTAGGATTTTCCTCTGCACCAATGGCTGTCTGGGCTTCCAGTCCTATGATCTATTCTTCCTACTCTTGGGATTCCAAGAACAATATGGATCCACTGACAACCATTTGAAGGAATTAATAGCTAAGGAAATTCTACTCTACCTATGCCTCTTAGAAAGATGGATATCCTTTCAAACTGTCTAGTCCTTAGCACTCAGGAAGTGAAGGATGGAGGGAATGTCAATTTAGAAGAGTTAGCATCTGTTCAAGGAAGACATGAATTCTCAAACCATTAATTTCTGAAGGTGTAAACATCTCCCATCCCAGCTCTTTGGATGCCACGTTTGGAAAGCCCATCTGTTTCATTCTGTATGTCTATAATCAGTCTGTCTGAATGCAGCTACCAAGTGTCCACGAGGGCACAGTCACAAACTGCCTTTTGTCAGTTAGAGCCCTTGCAGAGAGCTCACGGTAGAAGGGATTTCTAGACTGTAAACACCATGAGAGTAAAAGACAGTTTCTCGAGACCACAGTCACTCTCAGCCCACATCTACCTAGCACAACAAGGTTTGTAGAGTGCTTTACTTCATTGGTTATTTCATTTCATTATCCTAATGACCCAGTAAGGCTCTTTTTGCAGATGAGAAAACTAAGGCTTAGAGTGAGTTTGACTTACTTTAAGTTGTTTAGCTAGCCAGTATTCATAATTGAGATTTTTTTTTCCCCCTTGAGGCTGGGGTTAAGTGACTTGCTCAGGGTCACACAGCTAGGAAGTGTTAAGTGTCTGAGACCAGATTTGAACTCGGGTCCTCCTGAATTCAATGGTAGTGTTCTATCCACTGCGCCACCTAGCTGCCCCCATATTGAGATTTTAATACTAACATAAGCATTCTAGTCTTTTTTTTTTTAATTTTTAAAATTAATTTTATAATTATAACATTTTTGACAGTACATATGCATAGGTAATTTTTTTTTTTTTACAACATTATCCCTTGTAGTCCCTTCTGTTCTGATTTTTCCCCTACTTCCCTCCATCCCCTCCCCTAGATGGCAGGCATTCCCATACATATTAAATATGTTATAGTATATCCTAGATATAATGTGCAGAACCGAGTTTTTTTTTTTTTTTTTTTTTTTTTTTTTTTTGTTGCAAAGGAAGAATTGGATTCAGAAGGTAAAAATAACCTGGGAAGAAAAAAAAAATGCTCACAGTTTACACTCATTTCCCAGTGTTCCTTTTCTGGGTGTAGCTGATTCTGTCCATCATTGATCAATTGGAATTGGATTAGCTCTTCTCTATGTTGAAGAAATCCACTTCCATCAGAATACATCCTCATACAGTATCATTATTGAAGTGTATAATGATCTTCTGTTTCTGCTCATTTCACTCAGCATCAGTTGATGTAAGTCTCTCCAAGCCTCTCTGTATTTCTCCTGTTGGTCATTTCTTATAGAACAATAATATTCCATAACATTCATATACCATAGTTTATCCAACTATTCTCCATTTGATGGGCATCCATTCATCTTCCAGTTTCTAGCCACTACAAAAAGGGCAAGCACTCTAGTCTTATTTTAAAAGCTAATTTTTTTTTTACTATGGTCTTATTCTTTAACATATTGAAATATCTTAATGTAAAAAGAACACAAACAGGATTGTATATAAGGTATAAACTTCTGGTGTGTATAGTTCCGAGATTTCTTCACTAAGAAATTTTACTCTCAGCAAGGGTTCTCCCTTCCTCTTTCATTCCTAATTTTGATTAAATACAAAGTAATTATTTCATAAAAATGCAATTTTATTGACCTTCTGCTTTTACATTATAAACATTTCCCCGTTCCTCCTCCTTCTACCTCCTTTCAAAGAGCCAGCCCTTAAAAGAAAGAATTTAAGAAAAAAAAAGTTCAGCAAAAACAACCAAAATCTTCTCCCCCAAAAGTCTGCCATTATCTGCAGGATTTTGCATCTATAGTCTTCTGGTTCTACAAAGGCAGGAGGAAGTCAGAATTTGAAGACTAATATTGGCCATTGCAATTTCACAGCATTCCACTTTGTTTTGTTGTGATGGTTCCCATTTATGTGACTGGAGTCATTGTGTAGATGATTTTCCTTCTTCAGCTTGTGGTACTTTGCATCAGTTCATAGAAGTATTTATCTAATGATCGTATCCATTGTTTTTTACAGTACAGTAATATTTTTTTTCAGAATCTTTTTTTTTTATTATTAATAGTTTTTATTTACCAGATCTATGCATGGGCAATTTTACAACATTGACAATTGCCAAACCTTTTGTTCTAATTTTTTCCCTCCTTCCCCCCAGATGGCAGGTTGATCAATACATGTTCAATATGTTAAAGTATAAATTAAATGCAATATCTGTATACATGTCCAAACAGCTGTTTTGCTGTACAAAAAGAATTGGATTTTGAAATAGTATACAATTAGCCTGTGAAGGAAATAAAAAATGCAGGTGGACAAAAATAGAGGGATTGGGAATTCTATGTAATGGTTCATAGTCATCTCCCAGAGTTCTTTTGCTGGTTGTAGCTGGTTCAATTCATTACTGCTCTATTAGAACTGATTTGGTTCATCTCATTGTTGATAATGTCCACGTCCATCAGAATTGATCATCATATAGTATTGTTGTTGAAGTATACAACAATCTCTTGGTCCTACTCATTTCACTCAGCATCAGTTCATGTCAGTCTCTCCAGGCCTTTCTGAAATCGTCCTATTGGTCATTTCTTACAGAACAATAATATCCCATAATATTCATATACCACAATTTATTCAGCTATTCTCCAAGTGATGGGCATCCACTTAGTTTTCCAGTTTCTGGCCACTACAAAGAGGGCTGCCACAAACATTCTTGCACATACAGGTCCCTTTCCTTTCTTTAAGATCTCTTTGGGATATAAGCCCAGTAGTAACACTACAGCACAGTAATATTACAATACATCCATGCACTACAGTTTCTCCTCAGTTTATTCCTCAGTTGATGAGCATCTCTTTACTTTCCATTTCCTTAATGTTACAAAAAGAGTTGTTGTGAATATTTTCATATATATATATGTATATATATATATATATATATATATTTTTTTTTTTTTTCTTATCAAGGACTTCTTTAGCAGCATTTGCCTTGAAGTAGAATCTCTGTGTCAAGAAATATGAATATTTTGGACACTTTTTTTGGGGGGGGTAATTTCAAATTGTTGACTAATTCTCAGTTCCAGCCAACAGTTCATTAGTATGCTTGTCTCCACAAGCCTTCCAACATTAAATATTCTTCTATTTGAAAATTTTCTGGAAATGAGATGAAACTTCAGGGTTATTTTGATTTTCTTTTCCCTTATGATTAGTTATATCTAAAGTTCTGGCTTTTGGTTGTCAGTTGTTAGCAGACTTTGTTTTGAGAATCATTAGTTCCTATTCTTTTGGTCTTTTATAACATGGGTTTCAGTTTTATTTTTCTTGTTGCTATTTAAATAATTGTAATTCTTTTGTATAATGTTTTCCTAATTCTGCTTATTTTAATTTGAATCAGTTCATGTACATCTTTTCATGCTTTACCAATCCTCATTTTAATTGTCCTATATAGCACAGAAGTATTTTAAATTATTTTTTCTCAATTAGCAAGCATTAATTTCCCTTCCATATAACCCTCTTTGAGGAGGAAACAAAATCCTTATAATTAATACACATTGAAAGCAAAATAAATTTCCCTAGTGGCATATCCAAAAATATGTAGTATTGTAGTATTCCACTCCATTCCTGTGCTACAATTTGTTCAGTCATTCCCTACTTGATAGGTATCTACTTTGTTTTCTGTTCTTTGCTTGCTCTCAAAATGTGATAGGAATATTTTGGTGTATGAAGGACTTTCTTTTTATCGGTGACCCAGTGAGGTTATATGTCCAGCAGAGGGATGTCTGGGTCAATGGTTATGCAGAGTTTATTCAATTCATTTTATAATTTTAAGTTTTTATCCAGAATAGTTGAACCAATTCTCAGCTCCATCAATAATATATTAGTGTGCTAATAATTCTACAATCTCTTCTTCTTTGACAATTTGCTCAGAATTCAGTTGTGATTGTTTTCCTGATGTTTCTATGTCATGGCAAGTGTTATATAGGTTATTACATTGAATTTCAAATTCAGTTTTAAATTCAATTTTTTAAAAACATTGTTGACTTGACATGCCCTATTCAACTTCACCCCTGGCCCCCCCACAAGAAAACAAAAAAAATCAGCAAGGATGGAACCAGGTAAATTGAGGAGTCAATGGATTCAGTATGGTTTTAGTACAGCAAAAAAAGAGGGGGCATTAGAGATATAAGAATTTTTTTTTTTTGAGATGAGCTTTAAAAAGTTTGCTATGGGAGATGTAGGGGAAAATGGATTGGCTCTTCTAAGTTCAGAAGTCATGGAGATAGGGCGAACTGTGGAGTATCAAATTATAATACATTGTGTGTATCCATCATTTCTCCATTTAATATGTTGGCTGATTATCCAGAGGAATGATGGTGTTTTGAACTAAGGTCAAATATCAAATATTTAATTAAATCAACAAATATTTGTCAAATGCTTACTACCTACCAGGGTTTACTTGGTCTAATCCCTACTCCATGGGAATGGAAAACTGAAGAAGTATTTAATATTATTTTCTTGTTTTGGTCAAACATTTTCTTGAACTGAGCTCTATTACCCTTTATCATTAGCAAGAGAAATGATAGTTTGAGAGACAGCATGCTGCAGTGGAAAGAATGCTGGATTTGTAATCAGAGGTTTGTGTTCTAATCTTATTTCTGTACTGACTAGCCATGTAACCTTGGGCTAGGGAATGAGGCAGTTGGTTGGCCAAGTGGGTGAGCATCTATGGTTGGTTTTCACTCTAGATGTTGGTTCTTTTTTTTTTTTTTTTTCCCTGAGGCTGGGGTTAAGTGATTTGCCCAGGGTCACACAGCTAGGAAGTGTTAAGTGTCTGAGACCAGATTTGAACTCGGGTCCTCCTGAATTCAGGGCTGGTGCTCTATCCACTGTGCCACCTAGCTGCCCCCTAGATCTTGGTTCTTAATGTCCTTGAAGAGGGAAGCAGACAGAGTGTCTTGCTTTCCCTGTATAACTGGAGAGAATCAAAAGTGAGTCATAGAGTAGAGCCTTAAAGTAACAGGAAATCATAAAATCAGATTATTAGAGCTTGAAGTCTTTTTGTCTAGTAATAGGCCTGACCTCAAATTGAGAAATAGAATAGTTTATCCTAACAAATCTCTCCACTTTCTTACCTGCCCTAGTCCTGCCTGTTATTCTCTCTCTTCTTGGCTTAAAAATGATCATATTTTTAGTACTATAAGGGACCTCAGAAGTCATGGAAAGTAGCCTCTTATGTTATATTATAGGACCCCACCCCTAATATATCTACTATTTTTTCTTTCCATCAGCACAGCTTCCAGGTTGAGTTCCATAATGCTCTTCTTCAAGAAGCCTTCCCCAAGAAAATCTGTGGCATTATACTTTTTGGCCTAAAGTTATCATCTATTCTTGAGAAGGAAAGACTAAGCTTCTGAAAACCATATGATGTCAGGAGGTCAGAGAAGGACCTTAGAATGTAAGATGTACAAAATGAGAGCAAGTTAAAAGATCCCTTTGCTGAAAGTCTTTATTTTACATTTAGGGAAACCGAGGACTAGAGGTGAAAATTGACTAAGGCCACACAATATCAAAGCTAGCCTTGAACCTATAACCTCTGACTTATGAGTTTAGAGCATCACATCCCACTGCCTCTGTGTTTTCATGGTCCTGCACTCCCCTTTCTCATGTTCACATTCTGTTCTGTGCATACCGGCTTTGCTGTAAGTACTTAACTGATGAATGAATGCGGGCATGAGCTAATGATGTTAGAAAAGTCCACCCAAGAGCGTATTCTCCTTGTCCTATGTTGACTCTTTCTTATGCCTCTCTTGGCTCTCCTCATCTAGAAACTCATTTTTATCAAAAGTACAGAAGTGCCCTTGAAGCTGTTTGCAGTTCAGTCCAACAAACACTGATTAAGAGGTTCCTTGTTCAAGGCCTGAAAAAAGGCACTTGAGTCAAATGAGAACTGGACTTTGAGTCAGGAGACTCTCCAATTCTCTCTCCACTTCTAGGTACCTTGGACAGCTCCTTCACCTCTATGATCTTTTTATACAATATGGATTATCACTGTGCTCTATTTGGGCTTCTGTGAAAATCCAGTGAGGCCTTGGAGGAGAAAGCACTTTTCATACTATAATGTGAGATATGAATATTTTTATACATTAATTTTAGTTGATTTTTTTTTCTCATGCTGACTTGTATACGGCTCTCAAAGGGCTACTAGGATCTTGGAAAAGGAGGAAATGCTTCAAATCAGTGTTTTGTGGTTTAAATTTGGTTTCTTTTTTTTCTCTATGACCAGGAATTGAGCAATCTGGGTGGTCTCACAGATAACCCCTAAAGGCTGGTATTCAGGATGGGGACCCTTTTGCGGACACTTGAAAATTGATTGAAGCAATAAAATATTCTTTGCTGGCAAAGAAAAATCTTACATAAGAGATGTCCTTAAATTAAGGACATTAAATGTCATTAAATGTCATTAAATGAATGACTGACATATAGACAATGGCTGACCTAAGGACAAGAGCTTATACTTGTCTTGCTTGGATCCAGAGGACTGAACTAGGAGTACTCTGGGATGGGGTGGGGTGGGATGTTGATGGAAATAAATTGGATGTTAAAGAAAACAGGTTCCAAGGATTAGCTATCTAAGGGTGAAATGTTCTACGTTGGAAATGTCCACTTTCCCATCAATGGAGATGATCGTATTATTGATTATATCATAGAAGAGGTTCCTTCTGTCTATAGGTTGGGCTGTATGACTCTTAAATCTTTTGCAATACTGAGATTGTCGATCCATGTGATTTTGAATAATCTCAAAAATGCATTGATGGTTGAAGCCATGAGGATAGTACTAAATAATTCCCATAGACCTTGAGATAGTGAGAGTTTTTCCTCAAGGTCTTGTCTTGTCTCCTCCCAGTCCAATCCAGGCAGATAGAAATGGAGCCTCAAATTAGCTGGTCTGCTTGCTTCCAGCATCCACCCAGGAGCCAGTGCTGCCTTCACCTTGTGACAATGTTCCCAGTGACATTGATGCCTAGGGATCCATCATTAATTTGAAATCATTAATTAAGCGGCCAGTCAGTAATGTGCTTTGAGCCTGTCCCTAATAGCAGCAGTAATGTAGTTGGGGCAGGTATCAAGTTAACAAGAATATATGTAAGAAGCCTTCAGGAAAAGATGACATTTTTTTATTGATTCTGCTGTACTGAATGCATGAAGAATAACTGAGCTCTGTGCATGCCTGGCAAGGGGTGGAGAGAGCTAGAGGGAGAGAAAGAGAGAGGGAAAAAAAGAGAGAGGGAGAGAAACAGACAGAAACAGAGATAGGGAAACGGAGGGAGAAAGGGCAAGAGAGGGCGTGAGAAAGAGACCAAGACTGAGACCGAGACGTTGCTTTTATAGGATTAGAGCTGAAGAATGTCAGAGATGAGAAAGACCTCAAAACAGAGAATGTCAGTCCTGGGGGGGACTCTTAAATCCTAAATGGAATATCCAAACTGGGAGTGATGCTAGAAATCAGAATTTCAGAACGAGAAGTGATCTTACAACATAGAATCTTAGAATGTCTATATTTTTACTTTGTCTTATTGATATCTTTAGCATTGTGCCAGACACATAGTAAGTAATTAATATTTACTTCTTTGGTTGCCCTAGTCTCATTCATTTCCACTATTGCATTAGTGAGGATCTGGCTTTTGTGAGTTTTTCTGTCCAAATATCACCTAGCGATAGACCTCTCGTCCTTGAACTAGACAGATCATTAGAGAATATTTTTGTGGTATTTTAATTTAGGTGGCCATGGATGATCTTCTTATAAGGCAGCATCTGATGAAGGAACCAGAGATTAAAAACACATGCCCAGAAGACTCAGTGTTTGGAGAGGGAGTTCTCAACTCTGTGAAGGCTTTGTGTGACTGAAGTCAGAGGTGGGCCTCAGGAAAATTCTATAAAAAGTTGTAGAAATGTAGACTAAAAAAAATCATAATGTATTTGAAACACACTAGGGAAGTCTGAGCTTTCAATGAACTCTCCTCTGAAGCCTAGAATCCTTTGTATTGTTAATCATCACACCCTGGGGATTGACTTTTGTAAGTCTGTACATTTAGGAAACCACTTTTTCTTTTCTTTTCTTTTTTTTTTTTTAAATCTTTATTTCTCTGGTGACCAAATGATCCTGATGAGAGACATCTAGGCCCAGGGCTGGACTCTAAATGTGTAATATTATGAGTACTATAGGTGCAAGGTAGTGTGATGTGGAGAGAGAGAGAGCTTACTATGATGTTACTCCTAAGTTCAAATCCTGCCTATGACAAATATTAGCTAGGTGATTATACATAGGATACTTACCCTGCCAGTGATCTGGGCTTCTTTTAAATGAAAAGTATCTGAGAGGCTGGGTCTGGGGAAGGGGAAAAACCATGACTTTGGGGACCAAATGCCTGAGCATTTCCTGCCACTGACATCACATTATCTGTGTGTGTGTGTGTGTGTGTGTGTGTGTGTGTGTGTGTGTGTGTGTGTGTGACAGAGAGACAGATAGATAGACATAGAGACAGAGAACATGAATGTTCACATCAGTTCTCTTACTTTGAGTTTATGGCTCTTGTCCAGATACTTTTCTTTAGGAAACCACATGTTGCAAACAAAGCTTGGCCAAGATAGGTCCTATCTCTGGTATATTGACAAATAGTAGGAGAAGGGCCCCCAGTATGGCCTGCCCTAGGCTCATCCAAAAGCTTCTGTATTTCTCCCCATGTTTGACATGGTTTAAGTCAGAGCTACAGCCCTCCCATCTGATAGTTTTGGAGCAGCCATCTTCCTTTGCCTAGCCCTGACTGGGGTCTGTTCCAGATAGATAGGCATTGCTTGAGCTGATGCTTAAGGCCAAACTCAGATCTAAAAGGCAAGTTTCAGCCTGTTATTTCTGAGCAGCAGAAAAGATGGGATGGCTACAAAAAGTCTTTTGTCCTTTGTATAATTGGATGAGGGAGGAGAGGAGGATATGGTTTACTATTGCCTGCTCCTGATCTCAGAGCTCCTCAAAGAGGCAGAAGGAGTAGATTCTGTCTTTGAATTAATTGAAAAGATTGCAGGATATCCTTCTGAGAGCAGAGTCATATTTGCACGACTCTTCCTCCTGTCACTTTAGTAGAAGTGATTAATTCTTCCCCATCAGGGTGCACTGCTGTGGTATTCATAGGCACTCACAGCCCCTGAATTGCGCGCAGACAAAACCGTTTCACCAAAGATGAGGTGCCAGAACGAGCATGTTGACCATTTTCCTGGGATCTACTCTTTAACTGTGCTTCCTTTTTCTCCTCCAATCCAACCATACCAGATCCCTTACCTTAGTCATCTTCCTCATGGATCACTATCTCTGCTCACATTACTCCCCTGCTTAGAAACCTTCAATGGCTCCCTCTATCCCCACTGGTCCAACTTCTCTTTTCCAATACTGAAAATATGTATGATGGGATAAATAGAGATATCTTGATTCTAAATTCAGCAGGTTTTTTTATCCCACATGCTGCCTCCCTATATAAATATTAAATGGATAATTGATCCATTGGTTGGGATCTCCTATGTCTATAATTGTCTTGAGCAAAGGCTTGCTCCATATGGACCTAGGTTTCCTCATTCTGTAATCCTGATAGAATGCAAGCTTCTTGAGAGCTGGGATTGTTCCATGTTTACCTTTATATTTCCAGTTACTGTCACATAATAAGTATTTATTATATAACCTGTTCTTGGCCATATGGACCATTTTCTTCTCCCATGTAGCCAGACCCAGGCCATTCATTTAGTAGTGACATAGAGAACCACCATGTAGGATGGAAACACCCCTGAATTTGGAGCCAAGATATCTGCCTTGGACCCTAGGCTCTGTTCATGTGTCCTTGAGAAAAGTGCTTCTTCTTGCTGAGCCTCAGTTTCCCCCATCTGTTCTAAGTTTGTTACAGGGTTATTTTGAGACTTGGAATGTAATCACACAAGTGAAAGTGCTATACTTTGGCTTTGTAGTTAGACATGTTTCCTTTGCCCTACTTGAATGGAGGAATTATTTTATTTCCATTTCCTTTTATCCGTATCAAATCTAAATTCTCCATATTCTTATTTGGGCATATCTACCATTGAATCTTCAGGAGATTTTGACAGGAAATAGATCTGTTTGTCTTAACTTTTCCAACAAAGGATGGAGATTAAGAAAAGGTAAGGGTGGGAGTATAGAAGGGCTTCTTTATGATTTACTATGGAGTATAGTAGGGCAGTATCAGTGCCTTTATCAGTTGCCATAGCCAAAGTGCTCATCAGCCAGAGAGCTAACCACCTACTGGTGGTCTTCTTCACATTTAGCTGAGCTAGTCCCTGCACAGCAGACTGACTCAGAGCCTTTCCTGATCCTTCCCATCAGGTTAGGATTTTCTCTCAGAATTTGAGTGGTATTGTGATTGCATATTGAAACTTCTACTCAGTTCCCTAAGGTGGTAATTTTAGAGCTAAGAAAGCCTTGGGAAGTCACCTAATTCAATCCTGTCATTTTACAAGTCAAGAAACCAAGGTCTAGGTAATACAAATACTCTATCTAGACATATGTATCCCCTATACCTATATTTAAATATCCATCTCTCTCTTTCTCTCTGTGTATATATATATATATATATATATATATATATATATATATATATATGTGTGTGTGTGTGTGTGTGTGTGTGTGTGTGTGTGTGTGTGTGTGTGCGTACATAAGTAGATAGATTCAGATACAGATAGATAGATAGATAAATAAATAGATTATTTCTTTATCTTCCCAAGAGCTTTCTCAGAAGAGGTCTGTGTATAGAATTAAAAAAAAAGAGATGTGTATCTTAGCTTCATCTTAGGGAAAACTTCCTAACAATCAGAGGTGCTTGGTAGAGTCATCTTGTGAAATAGTGAGCACCCCGTTATTGGAAGGATTCAAGAAGAGCTGGAGGATTTTTAGGCGGTTTAACTAGATGGCCACCCAAGTCACTTTTAATTCAGAAATTCTGTAATTTTCCCATTCCTTTTTGATTTAATTAACATTAATTTGCCTATGGATAAGTCTTCCTTAGAGGGAAGCCCTGAGTTGCTAGCTGTTCAGAAGCCATTCACCACAACCCTAGGCAGCTGGCCTTATTTGCCATGGGGATCTGGAGAATATTGTTCCAGACATGGGAAAAAGTTTCCCTGGAACATGAGAGTATCCTTAGTTTTTTGATAGAGCATTACCATTATGGGGACATTGGACAGCTCCCCAATCACTGTTTACTAGGCTCCTAAAGAGAAAATGGCTCTTGCAGGATTTTCATCTTAGAATCACTTGGACAAAAAAAATGTTTTTTTTTTTCTCTTCCTGTGCAGAGGCAAGTATTATTTTGACCAATGCCCTCAAGAGCTTACCTGTTCCAGGTGATACATTACCCAGAGTCTGGGTATATCATACAATCCTAGAAATCAGAGCTGAAAAGAACATAAAGAACTGTTTGTTTCATCCTCTTATTCTAGAGCCCAGGAAACTGAGTCCAGAGTGGCACTGTCCTCCCCTCTCTTGGGGACCTCTTTGGTCCAACAAAGAATCTTCCATCTCGTTTCTCTTCCTAGACAATCTTGGCATCCTCCAGGCCCCAGTTTTTGTAGAAAGCCTTTCCCAGAGGCTTAGAGATTCTCCTAGTTTACATCCCGTCCACATATGGATGTATTTTATGGATGCAGTAGGACATTTTCCCCCACTAGGGCAGAGACTGTTTTTTGCCTTCCCTTGTATCCCCTGCCCTTAGCACAAGGCCTAGTGCACAGTAAGCACTAAATGACTGTTTGGTGGCTGAGAGATTGTTTTAAGCGAACTTCCCTCCAGCTTTTGCAGTCTGTTTTTGGTTCCAAGGCCCCTCCCAACTCTGTTCTAGAAATCCCCTGCTGGGTATTTTGCTTGCCCTGCTTGCTCTTGTTGCTTCTGTGCTAATGAGACTCTATCTGAGGCCTGAGTCGTGACTGGGTCTCCCAGCTCTGGTGCATGTTGGGGAATGTGAGCCCAGCGGGGATGTCACATCCCCGGAACAGGCCGCCTTTCAAAGGACCGCTTTTTAAAGCAGTGCCATTTGTCCTTTGAGAGCGTGGGTAAGGTACACACTGGAGCATCACAGACCCACTCTGATAATGGCTATCAGATGCAGGGGGGGAGGTTGGTCCAGGAGCCATGAGGAAAGCTTCCTGGACACAGAGATGTGATAGGTGCAGCTCAGACACAACCTGTAGCCGGTGGAGAACCAGTGGCGTTTAACCGATTTCTCTCCGTATCTTCTCTTTGGACCCAGATGTGTGGTGAGAAAGAATATTGGGCCCAGGAGACAGTCTTTTGCCACTAAAAGCATTATAATATTTCTATTGGGAAGTGGGTGAGATCGGAGACTTTCTAGGTTCAGCAGAGGCGGAGGTGAGTGGAACAAGTCACCAAGTCAGCATCACCCACCCCTGGAACATCCTTGATTCTCAGCCCTAGAAAGAACCTCTATGGCCATGAAGTCTAGTTTGAACCAAAGAGAAAGAATCTTTTATGTGGCTTGATGGACTTTCTGAAAGAGACAAGGACATGGAGAATATACTTCCCTGCTCTCTGGCCCCAGGATCTGTTCTCCTGATGTATGGCAGTGAGGGACAGTGAGGGATGAGAGCCAGTCATTCAGAGAACCATAGCTATACTTAATCAGTCAGATATTTATTAAGCGCTTCCTAGGTACCAAGCACTGTGCCGAACCCTTGGAGGGCAAAGACAGAAAAGGGCATTCCCTCAGTGCAGCCAATGGGTACAATAGTACACAGTTGTACTAAGTGGATGTACTGAAAGATAATGGCCAAGAAGAGTGGGAAGTGGGTGGGTTTTGGCAGTGGAAGAGCTATCTCTATGCATGTGAACTTGTGCCTCAGTTTCCTCATCTATAAAATGAGAAGCAGCCTCTGCGGTTCTTTTCCATTATAGAGTCGTCCATTATGACTCGATGGCCTTGGTTTAAATTCTGCCCATGTTACTCACTAGTGGTATGACCTTAGACAAGTCAGTTTCTCTTCTGAGTGCTTGTCATGTCAGATGAGGAATCTGGACTCAGTGGCCTCTGAGATTGCTTCCAGTCCTAGATTTGTGACTTTATGATATGCTTGCAGGAAGCCCACCTGGGCTCTTCTCACATTTACTCCTCATATCTACCGACTGTAATTCAGTCTTATGATTCTTCTAAAAGGTAGGGAGTTAATAAAAACTGCCATTCCTAAGGTATTTTAAAGTTTATGAGCGCTTTCTTCACATTATCCCTGATTCCACTGTATTTATGGAACCTATATTTTGTGTTTTCTTAGCTATATCTGTGGACTGTATCCTGCCGGATCCCATAGGGCAAGGGATGCTCTTTTTTTGTCTTTCTGCCCAATGTTCCTGCCTAGCCAGTGCCTGGTAGAGGGGAACAGAAGATGGGGTTTGAACTGGGATCTCTCTAAGCTTCCCAAGATGTTCTAAAAGTAGAAGCTCCCTCTATCTAGGGAAAGGGCCTTGCAGATTTTCTTGGGGCACTGAGAGGGAGAATGATTTGCTCAGAGTCACCTTGCCAAGGACAAGTGCTTACAGACTGAATTTTCCCAGTGGAAGTTCTCAAGAACACCATCCCCAACAAGACTGGCATGCAGGTATCAGAGGTGGAGACTGGCAAAGTCCCCTGAATACAGGACCTGACTAGGTCACCACAGCCTCCTGCTAATGGCTGACCCTGGAGCCAGGAGCACAGTGTACCCCCTCTGTCTCATTCCTTCTAAGAAGGGGCCTGATCAAGTCTCATTTTTCTATAAGATTAGGAGGCTGGATCAGAGCATCCCTAAGAGCCTCTCCAGTTCAGAATTCTATTTCTTTCTATTCAGTGGTGCTTATTAAATGTCTGCAAGGTACAGCCCCTGGGTGAGTCACCGAATATGGTTGCAGCATCCTCGCGGTCCATGAAGTATTTGCAAATGAGGGGTGGATAGTAGACAATGATAGCAGCAGCAGCAGTTTGGAGCTTTATCTGGGAATAATTCTCATTAAGGAGCAGGTAAAACGTGAGAATTTCTTTTAGTGGGCATTTATATACCTGTTTCTCCAGCTGCTTCTTTAGTAAGTTTTATTGCAAGTAGCTTCCTCCCACCCCCACTGATCTCATTACATGGACTCTCCTGCCACAGGGACCTGAGAATGTGACCTGACATACCCTGTCAGGTCTGGGTACCTGCTTCGCAGAGATGAGTTATGAATAATAACATGATCAGCAAGATGTCATCTGCAATCAGGGGCATCCTTAGGGCTTCACCTTTATAGAAAATTCTGCTTGCACTGGAATACCACTATGGACATTCTCCATGATGAGAACCAAAGAATATAAATTGGCCCACCTCATGCCGCCTATGATTTTACATAAATGAAGGGACTGAGGCAGGATTTGAACCCAAGCCACAAGGAGGTAGATCTAGAGGAGAAAAAAAAGGTAGCTCAGGGACCATCTAGCTCATAATGCATATGTTATAGGTGAGTAAATTGCAGACCATGGAAGATCTCCAAGATCATAAGATCATAAAAGAATCAAAGATAGACCTGAAAAGGACCTTAAAGGCCATCTTGTCCAAGCCTCTCTATATCTGTTTGTGGAAACGGCTGCACTTACTTTTTCAAGGCTATAGTGTCTTATAGAGCTTGGGGCCTATCTAGTCTTTTTATAGAAATACAGATTGAACCCAGAGCAGGAGATTGGCTAAAGTTACTTAGGCAGTTGGTGTCAGATGTAAGAGTGGGACCCAACTAAGTCTTCTGTCTCCAGGAGACATCTCTGGCCACATGTTCCTTGGTTCATTATCACATTCGATTGGGTTTACTGCTTGGAAAACAATGTTTTTATTCCACTTTTATTGAGAGGGAAGTTGGTGGAAGGAAATTACTGTATTGTCTGTGATTGATGTTAAATAAGCATTCGATGATTTGAAAAGGACCAGGTTGTGGATGTAGTCCTTTGTAAACTCAATTCAATTCATATTTATTAGAGACCTACTGTGTGTAAGGCACAGTCAGTTAAGTGTCAGATCAAACTCAAGTCTCTCCTGACCCTGGCGGCAGAGCTCCTCCCAGTATCCTATAGTCTATATTCTGAAGACTGCAAGACTGATTCCAGTGGTGAGCATAAAATATTCAGGAGAGGGAAAGGAGAGAGGGCTCCCCTTTCAGCAACAGAGAGAAGCAGAGACAGATTGACAGACACAGAGAGTCGGAACAAAGGAGAAAAAAAGTAGCGAAGAGAATAAGAAAATTAGGCAGTGGAGAAGTAGAAGGATGGAGTAAGGGGGTGAAGGGCGAAGAGAGAGAAGACCAAGAGGGAGAGGGGGAAGGAGAAAGAGAGGGAGGGAGGGAGGAAAAGGGAAGGAAAGGGAGAGAGGGAAGGAAGGGGAAGAGGGGGAGAAGGAGAGAGGAGGAAAGGGACAGAGACAGACAGACAAAGACAGACAGACAGAGAAAAAGACACACATGAAGACAGAGACATGGAGACACAGAGAGACACATTTAGACACAGTGAGACACATGGAGAGACAGAGACACAAAGAGACACATAGAGATACAGAGACATGGAGACACAGAGAGACACATGGAGAGACAGAGACACACACACAGAGACACATAGAGACAGAGACAGAGAGGCACACACACAAAGACAGAGACACATGTGGACACAGAGACATGGAGACACAGAGAAACACATTTAGACACAGAGACACATGGAAACACAGAGAGACACACAGAGAAAGAGAGACACACATGGAGACAGAGACAGAGATAGAAGCCAAAGCCAAGAGGCCAAAAGGAAGAAGAGGGAAGATGAAGAAGAGCAAGAAAGGAAGAAGGTGAAGGAGAGAGAAAAAGAACAGAAAGAGAGAGAAGAGGAAGAGGGGAAGAAAAATAAGGAGAGAGAAAGAGAAAGCGAGGGAGAGGGAAGGGAGAGGGAGAGAAATTGAGAGAGAGGGGAGGAGGAGGAAGAGGATGAGGAGGGAAGGGAGGAAGGAGGATAGAGAGAGAAAAGAATAGAGAAAAACTGAGAAGATGAAAAGGAGGAGAAATAGAGAGGGGGAGGAAGGAAGGGACTAAGAGTACAGGAGAAGTAGATATATTTTAGGGGCCTAGAATCCTAGAAGAAATGACATTTTTTAGTGCAGAGAAAGTGTTTTTTAATCCTGTCTTTATGCACAGAATTGCCTTTAGTAACCATCCCCATGGAAGGGTGTGGAGAGTCTGATCTGATGTGTCTTTGATTGTGTGAATTTCTTTTATATCCCACCTGAAGGAGTGCCTTCACACAGAGGGAAAATGACTTGCAAGTTACAGGTAACAGCATCAAGTTTACAGGATGAGGTGGAGAAAGGCCCCCATCGGTGTCCTCAGTACACAACATTGAGGTTGTGTTCTCAGGGCATGCAGCCCTTTTGAATCTTTGCCAAACAGCAGGGGGTGCTCAGACTTGTCCACTGCCATCCATCACTCTAGTCAGAAATATGCTTTGGGCACCCAGGAGGAAGGCTGTCTGCAGCTGATGCCCTTTCAAAAAGGGTTGAAGAAGCTAGAGGTAAAATCATCAAAGCCACATTGAATTAGTGTAAGGTACCAGGCTATCTTGGGGTGAAGGAGACCTATCTGCTAAGAGACGGACAGTGTGAACGTATACATAGCAGTGTAAAAGGTGCCAGTTTGGGTTAAGAAACCTGGGTTCAAATCCTGACCTCTTACCACTTACTATGGGTGACCTTGGCAATTTCCTGAACTCTCCTCTATTTTTTTATTTCTTTGACAAGAAACAAAAATGCTGCTATAAATATTTTTGGTAGACATGGGTCCTCTTTTCCCATTTGTCTTTGATCAGTTTGAATTTCAGGCCTAATTTTACTATCTTTGGATCTAGAGGTATGCAGTTGAGTGACTTTTAGGTTTTTGATACAAATTATTTTACAAAATAGTACTTCAAAGAAGTGTCACCATTCGTGTGGTACAGCAATCAATCAATCAGAACTATTTATTGAATGCTTCCTGGGTGCTAGGCTCTGCTCTAGGTGCTGGAAATACAACGGCCAAGAATGGAAAAAATGTTCTGTTCACAAGAAGCTACATTTTTACATTTTTGCTATGGTAAAGTTACTATCTAAGGTATTCCTTCTCCCATGTTTTGCTTGAGCCCAGAAAAAATAAACTGAAGATAAACCTGTTTCTCCAAATCCAAGCTCTCTGTCTTTCTGCTCTGCCATTAGACTCCAAGTGTCAGCCTCAAACCCATTTCCATGGAAATCCAGGCCTGTCCATGGAGGATATTTGGTGGAGAGACTGATTTCCCAGAGAACGTGTGCCATTATATTGATAATTGAGTTTAGGTTTTTTCTGTGTTTTTATCCCCCATATTTTAACTTTTCTGGAGAAGCCATAATTACATTTTACAATGATGTTAGTGGAGAACTGCTGAGGAACACAGGCAAAAATATATATAGTGATATGGAGTTAAGTAGCTCATCGTCTGACTTGTGAGACGAGATCTATATCCAGTGGTCCAATTTTGAGGCATGAAGAAAATAAGTTTCGGCCTAATGTGATTTTTTTCAAGCATTTCATTCAGCCCCTGCTGCATGCTTTGACCTCTGTCTTAGTTATCGCTTCATTTCCTTAGTCCCCTGCTCTGGGGGAAGTGCAAGGATCTCAGACCCACAGGGAGATTGTCGAGAGATACTGGGAACTGGTTAAGAATGCTTTCAGAGATCACATTGGACTCCTATATTTCTTGTCTTTTTGTCCTAATGGGAATTATTGAGTCAGAACTGGAAAGGATCTCAGTGATACTCTATACTTACCTCACCAAAAATACCATTGTGTCATACCTGATCACACTTTGCCTAAAGACTTCCCACAAGTCTTTACTGAAGGTGCCCATCACCTCTCAAGGCAATCCAAACCAGTTTATCACTAGTGACATGACATCATTGACCTCCATGATCAAAAGACTGGGGTTCAGCGGCCTCTGACACATTGATTGTGTGACTCTGGTCAAGTCACCTCATCTCATAACTCTAGGTAACCTTGTTAAGACTATTAAGAGAAGTTGCCAACCTTCATTAGTTGAGGAATTTTCCTCACTCTGGAATTTCCTGTTCGGTTAATCAGACATAAAGTTCCTCTTTATAGGACTTTTGTTTTTATTCTTTTTCTCATTTTTTTACAAAAGTGTCTCAATTTGTTCCTTTGAATTCCTTATCCAGTTTTACCAGTCCCACTATGATTTCTGAAGTCAAACCAACCAAGTCTAATTCCTTTACTAATCTTTAATTAAACATGACACCTGACAAGTTAATCAACAAACATTTGTTGCTATGTGCCAAACATTATCTTAGGTGTTGTAGATACAGATTAAAGAAAACAAACAAACAACAATCCCCATACCCCCAAACAAGTTGTATTTAACATGCATTTTACACATGTGTGTACATATGTGTATAAACACCTAGATATACATGTGTGTAAATATCTGTGTGTATGCACATTGTGTCTGTACATAAACACATATATTTCTATATGTATATAAACATGTTTCTTTTTATATCATTTAAATTTCTCTTCCCCTCCAGAAAGCCATTTTGATATTTAAAAAATTATTGAAAGGTATGAAAAGAAAGCAAACAAATGAATAGATGAAAAAGCAAGCAAATGAAGGAATGAGTGAGTGAAAAATGAATCCATCAAGAAACAACTAGATAGAGGTTTAAATAAATAACAAATACCTGAATCTGAAAACTGGATGTAGTCATTGAAAAGTTCAATTTTCTATCCAAACTTCCATTCTTATGGACCCTGACCTTTCCAAAGGATTGGGGAGAGATGTCTTTTCATAAATCTTTGAGAACATTCCTCTTTGATTTTACAGCGTTCAGTTTTGATTTGTTATTGTTCTTCCATTGTCACTGTAGTCATTGTGTCTATTGTTTTCCTGACTTTCCTGCATCGGTTCACATCAATCTTCCTAGACTTTTGTATTCATCACTCTCATATTTCTTACAGCACAATCAGATTCTATTCCATTAATGTAACACAGTTTCGTTAGCCATTCCCCAATTAATGGACATGTACTTCATTTTCAATTCTTTGTAAGCAGAGAAAAATGCTACTCTGATTATTTTTGCTAGATGGGGACTTTCTTATCCATTATCTCTAAAGTTCTTCATTGTAGAGGTTTTCCTATGCTTATGAAAACAAATATTTGCTCAGAACATTGTGATAAGCACCTGAACATCAGATTTAATCAAGTCTCAGATGAGAAATCAGTAATTGCATATATTTCATTGTCCCATAAGACATAATTTTTGAGATCTTCTCAAATATGGAGCCTTCATCTTATTGGCTCAATACCTCAACTTAGGCTTGCTCACATTTATTGCCTCCATTTCTATCTGTTGAGAAATTGTGTTTAGCCTTTGCTGAATTGTCTTAAGCAATATGGTATGAAAGAATGAGCCCTTGAGAAGAATCAGAATATGACAAAGTATTCTCAGTTCCAGAACAGGCAAATGGTGCTTCTTTTAAGAGGTTTTCCTTGATTTGATTCTACTTTAATTGAAAAAACAAAACACTCTTCCTTTTCTGGACCTTCAATGCTACTTTTCTTTATGATTCTCAAGAGAATAACATGAGGAATGAGCATCCTTTGTGGAGACAAGGTGTTCCAAGTTCAATTATCACAGCATTCATTTCTGTAAGTGTTTTCAAGTTGGCAAAACTATATTCTCAAAGCTTTTCTTTGAGGTACTTTGTGCTGGAGCTCTTATGCCCATGTTAATGATGGAAAATTTGACTCCTATAGAAGAATAAGGGAAGGAAGGAAGAGAGGGAGGGCATGGCATGGCATGGCATGGGTGGTATATATGCATAACTGTCTGTGTGAGTTCAGAGATGTTGCTTCCCTTTCTTATGCCTTGGTTTCCTCATGTGTCAAATAAAGAGGTGTAACTCTATGCTTTTTAAAATTTTTCCAGCTCTAAGTGAATTCAATTCAGTAACTTTGATGCAAGTTCTAATCTTTATAATATATATATATATATGTATATATATGTATACATACATATATATATAATATATATAATATATATGTGTGTATATATATGCATATATATATATATATATATATATATATATATATATATATATATATATGAAAATGAAAAATCACATTATTTTTGCTTTCAAGGAGCTTATTATCCTAATAGGGGAATGAAGTTTGCTAAGAGATATGAGTGAATTAAAAGTTGGAGAGCTAGAAGGGAACTTAAAAGTTAAAGAAAACTGAGACACATGAGGGTTAAATGATGTTGCTTAGCTAGTAGATATTGGTAGCAGAATTGGATCCCAATTCTTCTTCAATTTCAGTCTCATACCTTAGGCTCAACCATATTTCCTCTGCTTTCATTTGTGAGACAACGGTAGTGTTATTGACCTCTATGTATTGTGTATGAGCAGGATGAAACATTCTTACATGTGTCTAGTAAAAATGATATATAATAATAGCATTGGAACAGTTCTGAATCCTTAAAAGGATCTGAGAAGACTTTTTAGAGCTGTGGCATTTGAGGGTGGGTTTCAAAAATTCCAAAAAGGAAAAAATAAAAGGGATAGGAATAACTACCATCCATCACAAAGGTCATTAGGCACATGCTACATGTGTAGGATGGAAAATAGAGCAGTTGGGTAGCAACGTGGAAAATGTGGATGGTATTTAGAGATGGAATGGAAAGGGAAGGTGGTGTCTGATTGTGGAGAGTCTTGAATGCTGGCAAATAAAATAGAAAAAGACGTTAGTCAATGGGAAGTCACGAGATTTTTGCTCTAAGAAATGAGATTGAAATTATATTCTTTCTAGTACACCTCACTACTGTCAAAGTTGGGATGTTCCCATTTCCTTGGGAACTCCCAATCTGGGTTCTGTTAAATGCTTCTTTGCAGCAGCACCAAAAGAACACACCGCTTTTAAACTCTTATTTCTTTCTTCCAATTCTCAGGCATTCATGCAACTATAATACCCAGCTAATCTCAGTAATAGCCCCACAAGAGGATTGGTTTTAGTGATCTATAGTGTGTGTTAATTGTCTTTATTTAATTCTAAGTCTGATAGAGAGTTTGATAGTAGGCATTAATGCTGAAATAGACTTTAATAGAAATTAAACAGTAAGAAAAAATATTCTATTCAAACTCGTACAACACATCCCTCCCTGTTTTACATCAACTATCTAAATATTTATATGGATGGTGATATTCATCACTAATTTATGAGTGTAATTACATAATGACACAGATGGTTAGTGTCTGGAGGGACTCGGGAGTCTATAGTCCACATTCTTCCTGTAAAAATATGGCATCTCCAATATGGCTACTATAAGATCATTCAGCCATTGACGGAAGGCTTCCATAGAGTTCAGGCACCAAGAGTAGCCCTAAAGGTTAGCAAAATATATCAGCCTCACCTATTGCCTCCTGGTGAATTCTGGGGACAAGTACCTGAAATTCCTTTGAAGTCTGAATCGACTGGATGACATCCTTTACATTTTTTTACATTTTCACCATATTTTCACTTCTCCAGCCTAAACCTCTCCATACATTTGATATTTGAAAGGCATCCTTCATGTCAGTTTTATTGTTATTGTTCTCAAGAGGAAAATGAGCCAGGAGAAAGAGTGCTGGGTTTGGATACAGGTGACCTGTTAAATCCTGCCTCTTCCACTTAATAACTGTGGAACTTGGACAAAGCATTCCACTACCTTTTCTGTTTCCTTTTCTAGAAAATCAGGGTGTTGCACTAGTTGACCTCCAATACTCATTTCAGCTTTTTATTTATGATCTTTGACCTGCAATCTAGATCTCAGTGCTCATCAGACAGATTATAGATATTAGATGTGCTCCCTTTTAATGTGTCTATACTTTGGAAGATAGGGTATGTTATCTGGATGATGAAAGGGGTTATGGTAGACATTCATGTTGGATCATCTGGAAGTATACTACATTGTCTGGTCTGAATGAACCCCATTGATCCAGAGATGAATTTTTCAGAGTTTTATGTGTAAAGTCTATATAGAGACATATAGGATCTATAACCAGAAGGCTCCTTAGGAGGGGCATCTACCTTGGAGGTATTAGCCAAAGTGCTTTGCCTCCATGTAATTTATTTTCCTCTCTGATAAAATGATGAAATTTGACTAATCAAGTGTTCTTAACCAGAGGTCCCAGAAATCTCGAGGATTCCATGTATAGATTCCAGAGAGTCCATGAACTAACACACACACTGTTTCTCTCCCCCTTACCTTCCCCTCTCTCTCTCTCCCTCTCCCTTTTCTTCTCTTTCTCTCTCTCTTTCTCTTCCTCCCTCTCCTTCCTTCCTTCTCTCTCAGTCCTATCATTTTCTTGTTTAGAATGTCATCATCCCAAGTTTTTAAGGATTTCTACCACATAATTGCCCAGTTTCTTCTCTAGATTATATCTAACCTTAAGGGTCCTTCAAGGTTTTGTCCTGAATCTCTCTTTTTCTCCCTTTAGACTATTTTACCTGGTGATCTCATCATCTCCCAATAATTCAGTGATCAGTTCAAGTATTTGTTAATTTCTTCAAGGATATTTTGAGATATGAATTTGGTAATGTGGGGATTTGTTGCAGAGGTGGAATTTGGACTCAGGTCCTACTGACTTCAAATGCAAAGATACTGCTAAGCCACTTACTAAAATACCTCCTCCCAACACATTTCCCACTTTACTAAATGGATCTTCCAAAGGACATCCTGAAGGAGAAAAATTTTAATGGTATTCAATAATGAAATAGAGACAATTAGCATCTCAAAGGAGATCCGAATCGAAAAACTTTAAAGCTGGATATGAATGGGAGTTATTGTTGATGTTCTACTGGAGTCTAGGCCTTGGGCCTTATTTGTATCAAGGATCTGCACCTAATACTATTTAAAACATCACATAATCATAATCATACCCAGATCATGCATATTGTTTTTATTAATACTAGTCAAAAATAAGTGTTTATCCCTCTGACTAATTAGAAAAATCAGTCTTGTTCACTTGTACAGTGGACCACAGACTATTACATATAAATGCATCTTAGTAAATTAATACTAGATTTGTGCTACCAGTTTTGTCTGATGGATCCCAAAGTGGCTTGTTTCCAGATGTCACCTTTGAAAATGTTAAGAGCTAGGAGTGGAATCAAAAAGCCCTCCATGGGCAACATCCTCATGAACTCAGTCAACTATTTGTTGCCAAATAGGTTTTTTTCCCCCTTATGAAAGGAAGACACTAGTTGAGAAAAGTCCCTTTCAACTGGAAAGCTGTAGATGCTTAGACTATTATACCTAGAAGTCTATGTATCCTACCTAGCTATTAGAAACATGGGGATGTGCTTTGATGGCTTTGAATTTCATTCCTTTCTGAATACTAAGTGTTACACCTGACCCTTGCTGGATGCTAGGCTTACCAAAAGAAAAGTAATCCTGCCCTTGCTTTTAAGCATACATTTTATTAGAGGATATAATGGGCATATACATGAGTAAAGACAAGAAAATTTGAGAAGTTATTAATTTCTGGGGGAAACGTGAAAGTTTTCTCAGTAGAAGCAGCACTTGAGTGGAGGTCACAGGATTCTCCACTCCTTCCTTTAGGAGCTGAACTTCCTAATATTGTTGCTATGATTTAGCAGCAAGCTCTTATATGCTGTTTCCTGGAAGCTATCTGTGTTACCTTCTCTGGGCCTTAGAGATCTTGAGTTTTCCTGCCAGGTCCAACATTCTAGGATCCTATGATCTTTGCAGAAAGGGAAACACTTAGAGATGAGGAAGAGTTGTTCAGATTGTGTCGTGGGCTGAGAAGGAGCAGACTGTACTAGGCAAAGAAGTCAGAGAGCACAGTTTAGAAGTCGTGTGGTTCCACAGGACTGGATTGGATCCAAAGAGAGCCTTGATTTTGGCCACAGGACTTGTCCCTGTGACCTTGGGCTGAGCCCTTTCCAACCCTTTGAGGTTTGAGGATTCCAAGACATAAAGGACAGTAAGAGTCATCCATCCTCCAACTTAATGGCAGGGAAACTGCATCACCCAAAGGTGACCCAGACCTCAAAAGTATCAGGTCCTGGCTGCCCAATCAGGTGTGTATTCCAGTGCCTGAGTTTTTACAAAGAAGTGTCATGAGAAAGCTGTTTCCTCATTTTGTCACGCCTGCAATATCTATGTGGGGGACTCTCCAGCTCCTCTACAGGTTGGACTAGATGCCTTCTAAAGTCCCAGTCAGCCAGAGATGCTGGAAGCTTCTGTCTCCCTAGAACACCCCAAGTTCTATGTTAGCTAGGAGCCCCCCAGAATCAGCTCCCACTCCTCAGTGGGGTTTGGTGGTATTCTTGTTTTGCCCCAACATCACTCTAGCTCATCCCCACTGGGACATCCCTTCATCCCTTGGTCCCTGGCAGGTCAGGGCTTCCATGGGATCCTGCCCAGGAAGAATGTATGAGTGTTTATCCGACAGCTGGGCCACACTGTCAGCTCGAGGGCTGAATGAGCAAGCTGGAGATGAAAGGCTGAGTCTGAGCTGGCATTCAAGCCTGGCAGTCAGGCCGTGTGCCGCCTGCATGCTGATGGAGTATCCTGAATGGGCTGGGCCTTTCCATGGGCAGTGGGACCCTGGCAAAGACTCAGGGCAGGGAGAGGGCGAGTCTTGCTTAGCAACCACAGGAGCCGGGGCTCCTCGCCCCGAGGCTGTCCAGACTCTGCTCCTAAATGGACTCCTCGGAGACAAGTGGGACTTTAACAGGAGAGGCCCCATGTGCTTTATAGTGTCTCTTTTCTCCTGATGGGACTATGGAGAATAACAGGGCCGACAGAGGGGCTGCTGACCTGCCGGCTGGCCACGGCTCCGCCATGCTTTTTCTCTACTTTGGTTTTTTATGCTTGCTGACTCCCCTGGCTCAGTGCTCTCCTGAATTTGCTTTTACGCTCTGGCTCCTGGAATTGTCTTACTTAAAGGAAACAAAACAGAAGCAGAGCTGTGTAGTGGGAGGAGAATTGAGTATGGAAGGAGGCAACTTTGGCAAATACCCAATGTCAAAGAAGGAAGTGGACTGTTTAGGGGATTCAAATCCAGCCTGTCACTTTTCCTACAGCAAATGATTTGTCTGTTAGATCGGGAATTTTAAAGCTAGAGTTCATCTCCTCACCCCCACCTCAAGGTGTTCATGAACTTGAATGAGGAATGACATCATTATTTCCACTCATTTCTAGCTGAGATCTGGTAGTTCCTTCTATTATGAGTAAAATGCCCCCAAACCTAATTCTTATGGGGACTCCTAGGCTTCCCAAGGCTGCCAAAGGGGCTTCCAGGACACAAAAACGCTTCAGATCTCAGACTAGATATACACTACTAACGTCTATCCCCATTTAAAATCTGGAGAGCCTTTGAAGTTGCATACACCATTCCCATGTTGACAAAGCAAGTCTGAGCAGACCTTTCTTGAATGATTACTGTCAACATTTGGGGACAAACTTGGTAGGAGAAATGCTGGACTAATGATCGAGTTGCGCCTTTGGGACATTAAAAAGTAGCAGAAACAAAAGAGGGAAGTAGGACATTTCACACACACACACACGCACACACACACACACACACACACACACACACACACACACACACACACACAACATGAACCCAGGAGTCATTTCCATTTCTGGTAGCTGGAAGGTTTGCTTATGACAATGCAGTCATTGGAAACCTAAACCCATCTCTGATATTGTACTTTTACAAAGTTACTCAAAATTGTTACTCAATTTTTTTGTCATTCCCACATTAGACAAAATAAAATATTTCTCCTGACACCGTCCCTGATTGCACTAAGAAAACAGAATCTCTATGGGATATGGAGAGACACATCATCAGAAGAAACAGTCTTGGAAGATGAAAGTTCGGTTGGTCAGTCCCCATTGATCCCAATGGTCCCAGATAACATCGGAGACCTTGTCTGGCTAATCCATGTGAAATTAATTGTTCTGTGAGGACTTTCCTGTCCTTTTTGTCTTTTTTAAATCCATGGCTCTGCTACTATTATTGCCTTCACAAAGATGCTTCCCTGGAAATCTCTTGTTGTTTTTGTTCCTCAGCAAGGTGCTCACCTTGAGATTTGGAAAACCTGGATTAGACCCTTTTAGATCCAGGAGAGGAGGTAGAGGATGAGTCTTTATTATACTAATGAGAGACCAACCAAGACAAGTCCTTGGGCAAGATGGTGGTCAGTATTAGGAAGTAACTCTCCCAGCTTCCACTCCACAAGCATTTATTAGAGAACTCTTATGTGCCATTCTTTTGTCTACCATGAGACATCGCTAAAGAAAATGTTCAATGTTGATTCTAGTTCTAGATTATCTGGGGAGCCAGTTTACACTTCTGCTTAAAGACAAGGAGAACACATCTGGCTACATGTGGAACACATGGAGCAAGGAAGAGAGTAGTAAACAAGAAATAAGAGACCTGTCCTGATCCTTGGGCAAGCATTCTACTTGAGAGCTAGTTTCCCAATTTTTAATATGGGGACAAAGCTCCCAGCCTGTTCAGCCTCCCAAGACACTTTTGTGAAGAGCAGATTAAAAAATGATAATGGGTTTCTATCACATTTGGGGTGGGGCATGGAAACAAGATAATGAAGCTAAACTTATTTGCGATTTGATTGACTTTTGGATTGGAGGTCTGATTATATCAGTATAAGGATTTCTGGGAGAGAAATGGCCCCCTTCTCCACCACACAGTGCTCTGTAGGCACTCTTCTTAGAGAGACCCCAGGGGCATTCTGAGGGTGGGTCATGCCTTAAATGTGTGAATCCAAAATTTCCTTATCTTGAAGCCAGCTCTCCATTCTGGACTCCAGGGATAAGAACAACTTGACAATGATATAGTAAAAACCCAAGAAATGATAAATGTAAAATTTACTAAGAAATATTAAAATATTAACAACAATAGCAGGTAACATTTATATATTGTTTAAAATGTGAAAGCACATGCATGCGTTATTTCATTTTGTCCTCACAATGAGTTTACAAATAAGGAAACACGGTAAAACAGGTTAGCCCACTCTTCCAAGGTCACAGAGCTAGTAAGTGTCTAAGACAGGATTTGAACTTAGATCTTTCTGACTCGGTATAAGAAAACACTCATTATAGTTGTTATTTCTTTATTATTACTATTACTGCTAGTAGTAACTTGTAGCTCCTTGAAATGCTGCCATTAGATGGCACACAGCAGATGACATTTCTACTCTGGGTTGGATTCTGTGTTGGTAAAGGGAGGAGAGATGAGCAGATTGATAGAATCATGGTGTTTCTGTAGCTTTTAAATATCACTTACTTGTTGGGAGGCCTGAGTAATTGAATGTGTGTTTGTGTGTGCTTAGAACGCAAGTAGATAGCATTTCATCTAAAAAAGATGTTTGGAAGAATTTGTAGAGTGGGTTTGAGAAAATAATTTATAATAATATATTAATATGTAATATAAATAATAAATAAATATGGCTAATTGGGGGAAAAGACAAAGACCTGAGAGCCTTGGTGGACTCCAAGCTCAGGATGCATCATGGATGATTAGAGACCTTGATACCGAGTTAGGTGGTGGTGTCCAAGAGTAAAGAAGCAATTGCTTCTTTGTCCTCTGCCTTGCTCGAACCACACCTGGAGTCTTGGGTCTTGTTCTGGAGTTTGGAAGATCTTTGAAGAACAGGAGAGCTTCCTGGGGAGCAAGAGGTAGCATGGATGGAGAAGGGTCTTGAGTCCATATAAGGTGAGGATCTTTTTGCAGGGAAGGAAACCATACTGACCCTGGGAAAGAGAGAGCTTAGGGTAGGGGGGACAAACATAATCTGCGTATTTGAATGGCTGTATTGGGAAATGGGTCTTGCTGAGCCCCAGAGCCCCAGAGCTGGGAGTGAGTTTAGGCTTGAAGAGAGTGTGTGTGTGTGTGTGTGTGTGTGTGCAGGTGCAGTGGTTTGTCCTCCCAACTAGAGCTCTCCTTGTAAGGTAGTAAGGTCCCCATCTGTAGGGTCCTCCAAACGGAGGCTGAATGGCTACTTGCCAAGTGTTGTTCTTGTCCTGGCATGGGGTAGAGTGGTTGCCCAGTGAGGGCTTCCCAGTTCTAAGAGTCCGATTCTGTGCAGTAGTTTTTTTTGGGGGGAGCCTCCACAAGTCCTCATTCCTCCTTGCGGAAAGGAGCTGCTTCCTCTGCTAATTGAACTCTAATGATCTCCTCCAACATGTGTTAGCCGGGGACTAATTAATAAGATATGTCACTGATTAATGACATATTTCTATATTTAATCTTGTTTATGGCCACAGTTAAACTCGGGCCCTTGTCCACAGGACATTTTTCATCCCTCCACCATTGTTTGGACTTTCTGGAACCATGCCAGGCATTAAGGAAACAAAGGAGGCTGGGAATACCTCGCCCAGCAGCCAGCAGCTTGGTCCCAGATGCTCCTTATCAGAATGTGACCAAGAGTCAGGAAGGAAGCGAGCAGTCATCTTAGCAATCTCCCTCTCCATCCCTTCTCAATGTCCTACAAGTACTTTAAGAGATTAAGATCTCTTAAACTGAACTGGTTTTATTTTTTTAGCCATGTACCTTGACCGATCAGTTAGTAAACATTTACTAAGCACCTACTATGTATCAGGCACTATGCTAAGTCCTAGAGAAATGAAAAGAAAAAAAAAGTGTCTTTCCTTGGGGATTTCACAGTCTAATTGGGGACATAACAAGCAAATACTTTGGGGAAACCACATCTGTGAAGATTAAATGGGAGGCAATCTTCAAAGGGAAGACATTGGAATGAAGAGGACTTGGGGAAGGGATTATGGAGAAGGAGTGATTTTAACTGAGATTTGAAGGAAGCCAGGAGGTAGAGATGAGCAAGAGCATTCCAGACATGGTTTAGGGGGTCTTGCCCCCTTACCTGGAGCTGTCACCAGAGCTGGCCAGAAAGAGCTCTGGCTTCATTCTCCAATTGATAAATGATCAAAGGATATGAACAGACAATTTTCAGATGATGAAATTAAAACTATTTCCACTCATATGAAAGAGTGTTCCAAATCACTATTGATCAGAGAAATGCAAATTAAGACAACGCTGAGGTATCATTTCACACCTGTCAGATTGGCTAAGATGACAGGAACAAATAACGATGAATGTTGGAGGGGCTGTGGGAAAACTGGGACACTGATGCATTGTTGGTGGAGTTGTGAAAGAATCCAACCATTCTGGAGAGCAATCTGGAATTATGCCCAAAAAGTTATCAAAATGTGCATACCCTTTGACCCAGCCATACTACTACTGGGCTTATACCCCAAGGAACTACTAGAGAAGGGAAAGGGTCCTGTATGTGCCAAAATGTTTGTGGCAGCCCTTTTCATAGTGGCTAGAAGCTGGAAGATGAATGGATGTCCATCAATTGGAGAATGGTTGGGTAAATTATGGTATATGAATGTTATGGAATATTATTGTTCTATAAGAAATGACCAACAGGAGAAATACAGAGAGGCTTGGAGAGACTTACATCAACTGATGCTGAGTGAAACGAGCAGAACCAGAAGATCATTATACACTTCAACAATGATACTGTACGAGGATGTATGCTGATGGAAGTGGATTTCTTCAACATAGAGAAGAACTAATCCAATTCCAATTGATTAATGATGGACAGAACCAGCTACATCCAGAAAAGGAACACTGGGAAATGAATGTAAACTGTTATTTTTACCTTCTGAATCCAATTCTTCCTGTGCAACAAGAAATTCGGTTCTACACACATATATTGTATCTAAATTATACTATAATATATTTAACATATATAAGACTGCTTGCCATCTGGGGGAGGGGGTTGGGGGAGGAAGGGAAAAAATCTGAATAGAAGTAAGTGCAAGGGATAATGTTGTAAAAAATTACCCATGCATATGTACTGTCAAAAAATGTTATAATTATAAAATAAAATAAAATAAAAAAAAAAAAAAAAAAAGAGCTCTGGCTTCAGCTCTCTCCCCTTTGTACATCATCTTTCTTCAAGCTGCCAATAAGAGACTCCTAAAAGAGTTTCCAATTGCAAATGCCTTAACTGAACATTTAAAGTCCAACTTTGTCCAGCTCCCAGCTCCCAGTCAGCATCCCAGGCTCATTACCCTTCAACATTCAGTTTTCACATTTGCAGTTTTTTGTTTGTTTGTTTGTTTTTTAACCTTAAGGAAGAAATGGCTGAAAAGGACACAGGCAGAAAGTAGTGTGCTCCCTTAAAAACCACTCTTCATCTTAGGTCCTCAGTTTCCTTATTTATAATATAAATTAGATCAGATAATCTTCAATGTGTAGATTATAAAGTGTGACAAGCATTTAATCTCACATTAGATCACAAGATGCTACATGTATTTAACACAAAATCTAATATGCATTTAATCTCACATTAGATCTCTAGGTGGAACACACATTTAATCTTAAAAAGGTGCAAAACAAATTTAATCTCTCAATACATCATCTGGTACACAAGATGTTACATGTATTTAGTCTTACACTAGATCACAAAGATATAACATGCATTTAATCTGACATTAGATCGCAAGAAGTAACAGGCATGTAATTTTGCATTAGATTAGAAGATGTGACATGCGTCTTAATTTCAGGCAAGACTGTGACTTAGTTCAGGACATTTGACCTGGCCCTGTGGCAAGCCAGTGGATGGACTCACCCTAGCTGTGTGTGGCTGGTGGGGAGGCTCCATCTTCAGCCTCTGGAGTTTGGAAGGTCTTTGAAGAACAGGAGAGCTTCCTGGGGAGCAGGAGGTAGCATGGATGGAGAAGGGTCTTTTCATTTTTCCTCTCTACTGTGAATCCGGCCAAGCTGTGCTGTGGCACAGAGAGCAAAGTTGGACCCTCTGGATTTCAGGACACCTCATGGACACCTCAGGTAGTTCATCCCTGGATGAAACGAGTCTCATTGCTAAGCCACATGGACCCATCAGGCCTTGCTGCAGAGCCATTCCCACGTTCTTTAACATTTCCATACAAGTAAGGTTTTCCATTTCCTCATCTCATTGGCGACTCTGCATGGGGATGCTCAAGATCTTTGGTGCTTTTCCTATCATGGTTTTGCTGAGTTATAGAACATTAGATCTGGGAAGGATGCTCAATTTCAAGGCGTCCCTGTTTTGTTCAGGGCATTGTCGCCATGGACTCTCCTTCATATTCCAGCCTCTGGCCCACTCTAGAATTTGGTGCATTGTTCAGCGCTCTCTCTCAGGGATTCTTGGCTCCCTTTTATGCTGCTGCCTTATTCCCTATTGTCCCCTCAGGACTTCTGAGTGTTCTTGAGTCTGTAGTACCCAACACAAATCTAGGCCCATGGGGGAGCTTGATGCTTGTCGTTGTCTCCCTCCATCCCATCACAGACACGTTCTCATGTGGGCATCTACCAGTCACACCCTCTTCCAACAGGGCTCCAGAGGCCTCTAGCCCAGGTCTCCTTAGAGGCTGTGGGAACAGTGAGGGCAGTCTCTCTATCAGTCTCTGACAGGTCAGCACGCATGGCCATGATTGGGCAGCAATCATTTCTAATGGTGCCATTTTGTCCTTTGAATTGTTCCTTTTTCAAAGCCACCCAGTGACAGTGACAGATGACCTGGCCTCTGCAGGGGAGAGTGCCATGTTCTGCCTGTCAGCTTTTGTCACTGTCAGAGAGGCTGCAATGACTGGTGGCAAGGGGTCCCAGCCACCCACTCTGACAAGGAGCTAGGACTTGTCAGGACCCCCTTCTAGTCTTCTTCCCACATTGGGAATTGCTGAGCAGAAAATGTCAGACCACCTAAGAACATGGAATGGCAGGGCTGGGAGGGAGCTTAGAACGGGGAATGTCAGAGCTGGGTGAGAGCTTAGAAAAGGGGGTGTCAGAGCTGGAGGGGGACTTAGAACAGGGGGTGTCAGGACAAGGAGGGATCTTAGAAAAGGGGGTATCAGAGCTGGGGAGGACTCCGAACAGGGAATGTCAGAGTCATAAATGATTATTGTCACTTTTGACTTTAGGAGTTGGTTACATACTAGAGATTCCCACCCTCTCTCATTCTCTCCCCGAAATCTTAACTTAGAGATTTGTGAGTTGCTACTGACCAGTTTATGGTTGAAGAGAATATTTCTCAGAGGAAATTATAGAAAAGATATTTGACATCTTAATGGTACATTAAGGGTTTTACCTAAATTTGCTTATAGTGCTATTATTATCCTCTTTTCCACATCAGAAAACAGTTCTCTCTAGGTGATATGACTATTAAGTAGCTAAAGCTGGACCAGAATTCAGATCTGCACGAGTCCATGCTCAGTTTGTGTCGATGATCCTTCAGGACCTTCTCAAGTTGAACTTCATACCAAAGCTGTCCAACTCAGCAGATCTCCCAGCTCTTGCCCTCCATTGGCAGAGATTTGGGGGAGTAGATCATTGGCTGCCTTCTGCACCCTGGAATACACACAATTCCTTTGTCATGGCACTCACCCATAGTTGTTATCATCTTTGTAAGCCACTGGCCTCTTCTTTACGGACCTGGTGATGGCCTAGAATGTCACATCTGGAAAAGGTCATAGAAGGAACTCAAGTTACCACTTCCCTCTTATTTTTCATGTGTGGAAACCAAGGCACTGACCCACTAGGTTTTAATAAAAACTTGTTGATTGGATGATTGTAGCTTGGAAGGCTCCTTCCTTCTGCAGGGGCTCCCTCTTTACCGGGCTGTGGCCCATCTGCTCACGGTCTTTGGCTTATCCCATTGAAGTAGAAAATGATGACACACTCGTTATTATAACTCATGTTCTGTTTTGCGCTCGACTCTGCCTCCAGGAAGAGGCTTTGAGTAGCACAATTCCCTCCTTCTCAGAGTTTTTGGGGAAAAGGAAACATTTTTCATTGAAATACCACCTTGGGCCTGCAAGTGTCATGCCTAAGGATGAAGAAGGTGGAAGGACAGAACTAAGCCTTCCTCCCAACTTGATTGCTTTGTTTGGGCCCCATAATGGAGTCTGAGGGCAGAGTCTTGGTGTAGATTTTGTATGTTCACTGGGCTTTATCATTCGGCATTAAACTGCCTCGGAAGAAAGCCCATTATTGGGTAGCGGTAGTAACAGTCTATCCTAGAAAGTGTGCTGGATTAAAGATGTGCATTCAGATCCCACCTCTGATACCTATTCCCTGCTCACACTCAGGCAACTTCACTTCCCTGTGTGGACCTTGCTTTCCTTTTCCATCAAATAGGGCAAAGGAATGTGAGAGTTGATCGTGATCTTGTAGCATTGCTTCCATTTTGAAATTATGCTCAATTATCTCCTGTATTCAAGCTAAATTGGAATTTTTGAGGGAAAAAGGCATGAACCAGTCAAGATTTTGAACTGAGAGGGGACTAAGAAATTATTTGATCGTATGTATACATATATTGGATTTAACATACGTTTTAATATTTTTAACATGTATGGGACTATCTGCCATCTAGGTGAGGGGATAATTTGGAACAGAAGGCTTTGCAAGGGTCAGTGTTGAAAAAATTACCTATACATATATCTTGTAAATAAAAAGCTTTAGTAAAACTTAAAAAAAAAAAGAAATTATTTGATCTAGCTAATAGATTAGGAAACAGACCTGGTTGATTTTTCTTGTCAAACCATAATTGGCAGCTTTAAACCTAGAACCTTTGGCTCCCCATTGTTCGTTGGGGTGTGGCTTATGAGTGTGTTGTAAAGGCTAAGGATCAAACAACATGACAAAGATCTGCTGTTTGTATTACTTTGAAATCCAGGTTCAGAATCAAGATGCTCACATTCAAATGGTCAACACAACCGAAGAGACCTGGTAGTTGTCAGCTGCCAGGCAGTTGACACTCCTTATTTTTGTCATGCACGGGGTATGAGTCCAAGTTAGCTTTGAGAAACCTTGGTATAAGTCTATCAACTTGGATTGCAGATTTTCTAGTTATTTTGCTGATTCTTGAACTGGCAAGTACTGCATCTCAAAGGTGGGTGGGAGAGTGATGGTCTGCTTAGTATATGGCCTGGCTTCTGGCGATCGATGTGCTTTGGAAATGGAGCATCATATTGGAGCTAAGATGAGCTTAGGAAAGACACGATTGGTGCATCCGCTGGGATTTTCTGATAACTAAATTTCAATGTAATTGATTTTCTTGGTAATCCTATGGATTTATTTCATACATTTAAATACCTTTTTCTAAAAAGGGGTCTACAAACTTTATCAGACTTCTGAATGGATCCATGACATTAAAAAAAAAAAGAGAAATTCTGCAATAACTCATCTATTGTTTCATCCTTTCCCAAATCCAGCTGTGTCAGTAGCCACGCTCCCCATTCTTTTTCACTTCTTTCTCAAAGGATTTTTGTAAATACAAAACACTCCCCTCCCTTCCAGTGACCTCCCATCTGACTCCAGAGCCATGTTTTGTTCTCAATCTGGCCCAAAGAGGCTCAAACTTAATTTAACAAAAAGGGGCAAAGTTGGCCTTCGTGCTGTCTCCTTGGCCCTAGTGGTGAATCCCCCGGGTCGATCACATTGCTTTTCCTGCCTCTATTTTAAGCCCATGTGTTGCCATTCTATCCCCTTGTCCTTGCCCTTAGATTTATTCTTTGCTCTGTGGCTTTCTGTGGTAGCGGCCATTAGGCAGAGGTCAAGCAGGTGATTGGCTGGGGTGCCTGTGGGCAGAAGCCTCAGTGAGATCCATCTCAGTGGAATCTTTCACAATACATGGGCTTGGGTTAGAACCAGGAGGATCTTGGTCCAACCATTTAAGTTTGCAATTGCAGCGTGAATAAGTGACAGAGCAGGGTTTTAAGCCATAAGCTCCTAGATATAGAGATAGAAAGGAAAATGTTATAAAACTCTTTTTTATAATAAAGAAAACTGAGCCTGAGAGGCATTTAGTGTCTTCCTCTACGATGATATGGGGGGGAAATGGCAGAGTTGATATCAAACCAAGGTCTGCTGGCTCTGGGTTCTAACTCAGTGACTGCAGGCTCATGTAGAAAAGGGTCCACTAATGTGTTCAGGTCATTTCCCTTTTCTTCTTTTGTGAAATGGAATCAAAATTACATAGGTAATTGGAACAGGCCTTCAAGATCATGCAGTTGTGTAGCCATTCTTCCTTTTCCTTCTAGAGGTACTCATCAGTTTTATCTGCAGATGACAGTCAATAGAAGAAAGGGATGGGGAGATCCCTTTAGGGGAGTTGCCTCGATCTAGTCTTATTGTAAAAAATAGGTCCCACATTTATTGGT
Organism: Sminthopsis crassicaudata; assembly: GCF_048593235.1. NCBI lineage: Eukaryota > Metazoa > Chordata > Mammalia > Dasyuromorphia > Dasyuridae > Sminthopsis > Sminthopsis crassicaudata. Next base: position 309,212,161 of record NC_133621.1, on the reverse strand, counting down.
AGAGTTTAATATTTTGCCATGAACAGCCTAGATTTTTCCCACTCTGTAGAGACAGGCAGCTTTTTGAGTTGTTCTTAAAACGTTTTATTGGTGTATGAATTTCATCAGGCAGCTCTCATCAATTCCCTTCCAATCAGCAGTTCTCAGCAACTGGGTTTCTTTGTTAGGATTTACAACAAAGCCCATGGATCAGGACGGCCAATAAAAAAGGTCATTTGCCTTCAAAAGCAGCCGTGAACATGAGCACCCACTGGCAGATGGGGAGGTAGAAACAGTGTGGTTCAACCTCTTTGACTGGAGGAAACTGAGATTAAAATGAGAAATGATTTATCTGTAGTCACTTCAGTAAATAGTGGCTAATTATGCTATGGACTCTGCTTCCCCAATGAAACTGATCTTTCCTGAGCAGTCAGGTACAGTGTGCTTTCCATAATGTCTCTTTTCCCTAAATGATCTTGTATTCATTTTGTAGCTCTTCTCTGCATCCTCTGCTACATTAGTCCCTTCTTGGGGCCTTGTTGCTATCACTGCTGTAAGAAATGCTTATTCAGGGATTAAGTGATATTAGCCATCCCTACCCCCATCACCCCTGGACTAACTTGTTGGCCTTAGTATGGGGAGCTGGAGAAGGAGGGAACCCTGGTTCACAAGACAGTGAGCAGGTAGAGACGTGGGTGCACACTGCCCTCTATTCCACTAGTAACAGCTCTGGTTTAATTCAGAATCATTTCTTTACTGCTGTCTGGGGCTCTGGGATAATTGCATGATTTCTTAACTGTGTAGTTTGGAAAATGCCACCTTTTACAGCTTTAAAAGAAGGATTTGACCTATTTTCCTTTTTTATAGTATGGAAGTTGTTGTCATTAACAGGCCTATAATCACAGAGAGGGGGCATAATGCTTGGTTCCATGAATCGAATCTTTCCCAAGATGGTATTTTATTTTATTTTATTTTTTTTTTTTACAATAAATGCTTCAAGGTTTAAGCATTGGGGGGAAAAAAAACTGGTTTCATCATTTTATCTCTTCTCTTTAGGCTGTTTCTTTCCATAGTTGACAAGGTGGGTTTCATCCAGAATTGGCTTGTTTCTGGGGAAATGGCAGTTCTACAAATGGAGAGATTCCCAGATTAGTTGGGGTTTAACAGGGCTGGTCCTTTAAACAAAGCAACATAAACTAGAAAGGTCACCGGACTCAAGCCAACATGTTGTCATTTATGAGGCAATAACCATTTCCTGGTTTTTGTGGGCCTCCTGGGCTAACCACCAAGAAGGATCATGAGACATCCCTTCCCCCTGGGATATGGCAGCCTCCTTGCTTGTTCACCTGCCCATGCTGGGAATCCACACCAGCTGGCTCATTCCCTAACCCCAGTCCCTGTGGTCTGTTCTCTTCCCAGGTCAGTTGGCTGCTGGCACCTGTGAGATTGTGACTCTGGACAGAGATAGTAGCCAACCCCGAAGGACTATTGCACGACAGACTGCTCGATGTGCTTGTAAAAGAGGGCAGATCGCCGGGACGACGAGAGCCCGGCCAGCCTGCGTGGACGGTAAGTGGCCGGACGGCTGCCAGTTCTTTGGGATCGTTGGAAGGGCTCCCACCTTGTCCCAGTTCTTTATGATTGTAAAGGTCAGGGAGTGCACAGATCCAGGTGTCTTGGCCCAGTGTCTCTGATAAAAGGATTGCAGTGGCCCAGGCCAGGCTTTTCCTATCATTTACCTACCCCCTTCCCACATGAGACTCAATTGGCTTTCTGTTGATCAACCTTGGTATTTCAGCCAGGTATCGGTGTGGGAATTGAAATACCATTATCTGCCTGTGTGCTGCCTTAATGCAAAGGATAACCCATTGCGATAAATGTCTCAGAGACAACACGGGGTGGAGTAATGATTTCTGAGATCTTTATTCTTAGCAAAACATTCATTCACTGCAATTTGTAATCAAAGGTTTAGTGCTACTTGGAGGCCAATCTGACTTCTCCGGCGTGACAGTTAATGCTGTTGGGAAGGGGGGAGAGCTAGGAGAAGGTTGTTGTTTCAGATGGATGCCAGTCACATGAAGAGTCTTGGATTCTTGGCTCCCTCTGGAATAGCTGTGAGATGCATTTACAGCTAAAAGTGTGGAGGTTCCCCATCCTGAGGGCACCCACACACCAGTCATAGTCATGTGATGTGGACTGGTGCATTCGGCCAGTGGGCACCATGGCGCACGTGGCCCCAATGGTTTGACCCTACGGGGGTGACCACAGAAGCTCTGTTGTGGATAGATTTGTATGTTTTGGTTCTTGTTTTGCTGGACATAAGGATGAAAGATTCATTGCTAAGGAGATATGGGGGATATTTCTTAGAAAAATGAATTATGTCTTGCCTTAAAAGAGAATAGGAAAGCTAGCTCCAAAGGTGTTTATCATTCTATCAACCATCGAGCTCTTTCACTATAAAAGGAGAAGATTTTCATTAACTCTCCATGTAGATAAAGTGTGTGGGGACGTGTGGGGGGAGGAGTGGGGGTTGAAATCCATCACAGAACCCCAGGTTTTGCATGATTTATCAAGGCATGGATTTGGATATGCCACGGGCAGGGACATCCCTCGTGTTGGTGTGGGGAGTCGCAGGAGAAATCCAATTTTCACATTGTTTGTCCATATAGGGGTTTGCACACACCATGAGCAAAGTCTTTGCTTGGGATGGGTGTATTGGGGTTTATGTAGTTCAATATTTGAGAGAAATCACACATAGAATTTTAGGATCTTGGACTGGAGGGGATTCTTGAATCCATCTAGTTCCACCTATAGCTCAAGTTCTATTATTAGCCCCTCTCAAAATGTGGCAAAATCTGTGGACCCCTGCTCCAATTCATAAAATAAATGAAATGACAAAAGAAACCAATATATTATAATAGTTATGAATATATATTTATATGCAAAATACATACATACAAGTAAATTGTGTGCATTCAGGGACCCCTTAAAATAAATTCCTCTAATGAGGAATCCCCCAAATGGGATCATAAAGAATATTTCTATTGAGTGGTTACTCACGACCATGGTTCTTCTACTTTGGGACAACTCTCATTCATATCAGTTCTCAGTCTGTCTTTAAGTAACTCCTCAATGCTCCCCTCTAAGACCCAGAAAAGATGCTTTATTTGGTCTTTCCTGTGGTAGTTCACTTTAACACGATAAATGTCTCAAAGACAACACAAGGTGGAGTAATGATTTCGGAGATCTTTATTCTTTTTTTTTTTATTTTTTATTCATTTTTCCAAATTATCCCCTCCCTCCCTTCACTCCCTCCCCCCGATGGCAGGAAATCCAATACATTTTACATGTGTTACAATATAACTTAGATACAATATATGTGTGTAAATACCATTTTCTTGTTGCACATTAATTATTAGCTTCCAAAGGTATAAGTAACCTGGGTAGATAGACAGTAGTGCTAACAATTTACATTCGCTTGCCAGTGTTCCTTCTCTGGGTATAGTTATTTCTGTCCATCATTGATCAACTGGAAGTGAGCCGGATCTTCTTTATGTTGAAGATTTCCACTTCCATCAGAATACATCCTCATACAGTATTGTTGTTGAAGTGTATAGTGATCTTCTGGTTCTGCTCATTTCACTCAGCATCAGTTGATGTAAGTCTCTCCAAGCCTCTCTGTATTCCTCCTGCTGGTCATTTCTTACAGAGCAATAATATTCCATAACCTTCATATACCACAATTTACCCAGCCATTCTCCAATTGATGGACATCCATTCAACTTCCAGTTTCTAGCTACAACAAAAAGAGCTGCCACAAACATTTTGGCACATACAGGTCCCTTTCCCCTCCTCAGTATTTCTTTGGGATATAATCCCAATAACAGCAATGCTGGGTCAAAGGATATGCACAGTTTGACAACTTTTTGGGCATAGTTCCAAATTGCTCTCCAGAATGGCTGGATTCTTTCACAACTCCACCAACAATGTATCAGTGTCCCAGTTTTCCCACATCCCCTCCAACATTCATCATTATTTGTTCCTGTCATTTTAGCCAATCTAATAGGTGTGTAGTGGTATCTCAGAGTTGTCTTGAGATCTTTAAACATTCAATCACTGCAATTTGTCATCAAAGGTTTAGTGCTACTTGGGGGCCAGTCTGAGTGCCAACTGTCATCCTGACTCTCCCAACTCCCCAAGTATTCTCTTCTCTAGGCTAAGTATCCTTAGGTCCTTCAGCGGAGTCTCAAAGAGGTTCCACACCTTTGTTTCCCAGAGTGGAGCTTCTCTTCTGCCGACACCCTCCCTTACTGTAATCCTCTTTTCCTTAGATATACCTGGACCTTGAACAATTAACAGCCTTTCAGGGCAGGCATCCTTGGGATTGCTGTGTAGGCGGGCCTGTTAAGGAACTGAGGAAGAAGGCAGGTGGGACAATTGTCATCGAACAACATTCATTTGTGATGTTTGGAGGAGTGGGGATGAAAAGAAGTAGGGAAGAGCCAGTAACTAGGCAGTCAATCCACCAGTCATTCAACAAGCATTTATTAAGCACCAGCTATTTACCACACAATATTAGGCTTGGGGCACTGTTACTTAGAGAGAGTTGATATTCTAATTGGGGATACATATAAAAATATGAAGCAGAGATATACAGTAGTTTGGGATAGATAACACTAGCAGTTTGGGAAATCTGTGCCTCTCCCTCATCCCCACTCCACCAGAGAGTCATATCCTAGAATTTTCCTTTTTCTCCCAGAGTCCTCTCCTTGATAGTGTAACCACACTAGCAGCTCTTAAATGTGTGACTTCAGTATTTCAATGTGCACTCACAGCATCAACATATCTCCCCTCGCATCGCCATTCCCTCCCAAGGTCTCAAAACGTCAGTATTTCTATTTCATCCCCATGGCTACTGATGGATGTCATTCTGAGTCACTCAATTATCCAGACACGGTTTGTAGTATTCATCTCCAGTGAACCCTTTCCTCCCTGACCTTTAAGAAAATAGAACAGCTTAAAGACTGGACCATTGAAACCGTGGTCTTATCACCCAGACCCATCAGATCAAAGGGAAGAGAACGGCAAGCGGCCATAAGTGGTCTTGATTGGAAAGGAGCAAGTCCGCACCAAACTTTTTTTTTCCCTTTGGTTATTGACAGAGAAGAGAACCAGAGAGCCCTCATCTCTGTGATTTAAAATAGGATATTTGCTGTTGGCTCTCTGGGCGTTGGGATTAAAGCTCCCGACTAGTGGATTTCATTAAGGAGATAAAGATTTCCCAGGCAGTTAAGAGGAGGGTTATACATCATATGCCTCCTTCTATTAAGGGGAAAAAAGCCCTTCTTTGGAAGAGGATGCTTTATGGGCAATTGGCCTTTTTTTGAGCTTGCGAATGGATAACAGTTGGGGCTCCCGGAATTACTGGCTATTGATAGAGTAAAAAGAGAGACAAGAAACGGAAGGAGTAAGTAAACTCTTTGCAAACTCTCTGACTCTTTCTCTGGTACTGAAAGAGGGCAGCCACATAATAGGGCAATAACAGACTCAACAAGCATTTATTAGGCACCTACTGTTGTACCAGGCTCTGTACTAAGCACTAGGATTGCAAAGATAGAAGCCAGGCAGCCCCTTCCCTTAAAGATCTTACTTCTGTTGACTAGGAAGGGTCAGGGAGGAAGATGAAGATGGACTAAAAAAAAGGTGTGGCTGCCAAATGTGAATGCCCATTCCAGTACCCTTCAGCTTTGCCTTGGTTCTAGGACCTTTTGCCTAGAAGCGAGGTTCTCACTACAATTTCTCAAAATTGGAATGAATATAGAAGGGATCTTGCCCCTGAGGACATTCCTTCTGCCAAAGCAAGTTGGGAACTTTTCTGAAATTTGGAATATTAGACACTGGATTGGGATTGCATAGCTAGGATTGAGATGTGACCCCAATTCTTCTTAGTAGGAAGGTGAGCTCCCTGTCCACTCTCTCATGTGGCTATCAACAAAATCAAAACAGGAGCATTGTGGGGTAAGGTTATATAACTGTAGTGGGGAGATCTCTAAGTGAGGGTCAGTGGCCAGCTGCTAAGTGAAGGGGGCATCTGGACCCAGCAAGTTTAAGCCAAAATCCCCCTGAGGCTTCTGCCAGCTTGGGGACTCTGATTCTCATAGCCCTTCAAGCTTTCCTTGGTCAAGGCTCAGGAAGGCCCTGGCAGGCTCTGCCTGCCAGAAATCATGTGGAAAAATGAGCTCTCAGTGCTTTTGAGTCTAATGAACTGCCTCAGGAGAGAACATTCATGCTGACTCAGGTTTACAGTTGCTGAGCCCTTCTACCTTGTATTGTGTAATTACTGCAGGCAGGATCCCCAGGGCACCTGGGTCAAAGGCTTTTGTACGCACTAGTACCTGGCTCTGGTGTGCCCCCTCCTCCCCTGAGTGCCCATCTGTCAAAATCCCACTTATTCTCCATGGCTCTGGTGCACGGGTACCTTGTCTGTGAAGCCTTCCCTGGTTTCCTCATTCTAGCTGATCTCACCCTTTCTGGAATTCCCAGAATTCTGTTGACCCCTCTTCTCATTGTCTGCTTTAGGGTTTGTGCCTGTGTGTATCTTCTGATCCACACTGGACTGTGAACTCCCTTTGGGCAGAACTTGGTGCTTCCAGGCCCGAGTCCTTGTGGCCCTGCCTTTAGTGTGTCAAACGTTACAGTTCTGTTATCCTTACAACTATTGGCAAACCAGTGGCTGCCAGGATAAACTTGGGAGCAGTGCTATTGTTAGCGTGGCTAGTATCATTGCTGCTATTGCTGCCGCCACCACTGTTCTGACAAGTCTTGTTATTTCTACTGAAACTGTTTTTAGAATTACACATCACACAGCTAAGAAGGAGGGGAGAGAAGTAAGAAAGAGAAGGAAAGGAAAAATAGAAGATCAAAAGGAGGGGGGAAATGGAAAGAGAGAAGGAAGGAAGGAGAAGAGGAAATAGGGAGAGAAAGAAGGAAAGAGAATGGGAAACACAAAAGGGGAAAAGACAAAGAAAGAAGGAGGTGAGGGAAAGGAAAAGGGGGGAGGAAGTTGGGAAAGAGGGAAGGAAGGAAGAATGGAAGAAAGAAGAGAGAGAAGGAAGGAACAAGTATTAACTCTTTTTATGTGCTGGGGCATTGTACTGTGCTGGGCACTTTATGATTTTTATCTCATTGATCTTTGCAAAAACCATTGAAGGTAGATGACATAATGATCTCCGTTTTACAGATGAGGAAACTGAGGTAATCAGAAATTAAGTGACTGCCGCAAGGCCACACAACTAATAAGTAATGTTAGGCTGGATTTCAACTCAGATCTTTCTAACACTAGGTTAAGTGCTTTATCCCTGGGCTACCTGGCTTCCCTTTTATAACGGTAATTGTATCCCCACTATTTAGCACAGAGCTGTGGCTGAGACATTGTATGTGGGGAGAAAGAGAGAGACAGACAGAGAGACACAGAGAGACAGAGAGATATAAATGCATAGATAGATAGATATAGATATAAATAGGTAAACATTGATATTCAGATATTGATATAAATAGATATGGATAGAGAAATAGAGATAGATTTAGAGATAGAGATATAAAGATTGCCAAACATATAGGTAGAGATGTAGAGATATAGAGAGACAAATAGATAGTTATAGAGATATAGATACAAATATATAAATATATAGAGATAGGGATGATAGAGATATAAATATATAGATATGGAGATATAGATATAGATATTTTTAAAGTATTTTATTTTTCCCAAAACGTGCAAAGACAGTTTTCAATATTCATTTCTGCAACACTTTGTGCTTCGGATTCTTCCTCCCCAAGATAGGAAGTGATCCCATATATGTTATATAGGACACATTGCCTATTGACTTGACAAATTGTGCCATACATCAAGAAGAGACCTCAGAGCAGGAAGCACTGAGTGTGAACTCCACCTCCAGTACCGAGGGAGAAGCTGTCCTTTAATTTCCCAGAACCTCAGGGGACTCTTTAAGACTCTTAAGTGACCTCCAAGGTGTTCCTTCCCCAAAAGTAGTTTCTTCAAGGAAGGAATAAATCAGTGACATAACAGGCCTCTTGGGGGCAGAGTGAAGAGACAGTCCCATAGGGACTCCCATAGGGAGTTAGGAGAACCTGAACTGAAATCTAGCTTGGGGCACTTAAGTAGTTTGTTATATAGGACAAGACATTGGACCTTTCTCCATATTGGTTTCCTCATCTGTGCGATGAAGGATTACTGACCTCAAAGATCCCTTCCAATTCTAAATCTGCTCCTATGACCCCAAGATGAGAGAGGTCCATTCACCCTCCTCCAACTATTATTTTTATTATTATTATCCAACAATTATTACCACCAATTACTGTCATTACTCTGCATTTGATCCCCCAAGCTGCTTGTGTTGGGTGGGAGACTGACCAGAAGTCTTGCTCAGTTCCCTTCTCAAGTCTGTGCCATTAGAATTGTAAAGTCACATCTGGAAGAGCCGCGTCCCTGGAGCTTAAACCGAGGAAATGGGTCGGGTTTGGAAGCTTGGGGTTTAGAGGGCAGGAAAGATGGGACACACAATCAGCTGTCAAGTTGTCTCCCCACCAGACTCAAAGCTAGGCAAGAGAATTAGGCCTCGTACTGAGAAGCTGAGATTTTCTCCGGGTCTGTTTGCTCTTAGCACAGAGACAGGACTGTCCCCTCACTCCAGCCAGGGATTTCATGCTGTTTTCTGGGTTTTGCTCAAAGAGCCCAGACGCTGCTCATGGTTTGGGGCCTATCCTAGAAACAGGTGCATTTCTCCACACCAATTATTGGCGAGCCTGGAATAGAGAACGTGAAGGATTTCTCTGTGTTGGAGGATATATTTGACAGGATGGCACTTAGCGCAGGGCCTGCTTTCTGGGGTGATCAAAATCAGCTTTGTGACAGACTGTCCCTCCTCTGAGGAGGAAAGCCAGTCCCCAGAGCCATTAGGAGCCCTATTACCCAGACAACCTGGGCTTTCCTGAACAAAGAAAGCCAAAGCTTACTGAGGGGTAGACTGCTCAGGCAAAGGGCTTTCAGGAAGCTGAGGGCTAAAGAGAGGTTTATCCCCATTTGTAGCAAGGAAATTGGATACTTTGGGTACTCCCATTTATCACTCTCCTGGGAAACCAACTGAAAGAGAAGGGGGAATAGGTGAATAAATTATGGACAGATGTCAATAGAAGAGGTTACAAGGGGATCTTCATTTTCTCCTAGAGAGTTTGATGATGCAGCTAGAAAGTGAGAACTGAGAGGAACATTAGAACAGGAGATGTCAGAGAGAGGAGAAGCTTTAGAACAGAACATGTCAAAGCTGGGAGAGGCTTTAGGAATTAGGGGAATATCAGAGTTATGAAGGGCCTTAAAACAGAAAAAAAATATCAGATTCTTAAGGACTCTCAGAACAAAGAATGCCAGAGCTAGGGACCTCAAAAATTTAAGGTCAGCACTGGGAGGAAACCTAGAATAAGGAACCTTAGTAAGAGAAATATTGGAAATAGGAGGGAAATTTTAAAGTCCCTTAAATCCCATTACACCATCTCATTTTGCAGAGGAGAAAACAGAAATTAGAAAGAGATATGCCCAAGATTATATGATTCTTGGCCAACATGGAACTTGAATCCAGTCCGCCTTTGTCTCCATGAGATCTCTTTGTTGTGGACGCATAGCTATGCAGTCAAGAAAGGATTGGAATGAAGGGAGGTTTTGTTCTTGGTGGACTCTCCTAGAGACCTGCATCTGGAATAAAGACGGGGAAAACATTTGGTGTCGTCAGGTGATGGGGAGCTTGGTCACTACATATGGAACACATGATTCTCAGCAGCAAACAGTTGTGAAGCATCTGCCATGGACAGAGCCTTGGGGGAGGAAAAGTGATGATGAGACTCCTTCCTGCCAGTAAGACCTGCCTCTAGCATGTAATGCCTCTGTGAGCCTGGCAAATAAATCACTTTACTCCCTCAATTTTTTTTTTTTAATTAAGATTATAGCTTGTAGAGAAGTTCCCATCTTGTAATGTTGGAAGAACTTTGAATATCTGGGATTCCATCTTTTAATGACATTCCAGGTTTCGCCCTTCAGTCTGACTGTATCTATTATAGGGTTATTGAGGCAAAGGGCTTTGTTTATTCTAAATTGCTAAAGAAATGAGGATTGGTCTTTGTGTCATATCTATGAAGCTCTTGATTGTGGTGGGAGTGCGGAGTGTCCATAGAGTATGATGATAAGTCCATTTGGATGAGAGTTGGGGCAGAGCATGTGAAGAGGAAGAAACCAGATCATGTAAGATTGGTGTAGAAGGGTGTTTCTAGATTTTGTGCATGTGTGAAGGCCTAGAAGAGCAATTTTGACATGTGAACATATATGTAGAAATGGAAGTGACAAAAGGGGGAAGAGGTATTTATTAAATGCCTACTGCATAGCAAATATTGTGCTAAGTGCTTTACAAATATCTTCTTATTTCATCAGAAGGCCGTTTAAACCAAAACCCTTAGTGGACATATGAAGAAACTCAGGGCCTATTGAATTCAGTGGTTATTAGTATAGATTACTCAAGAATCAGAGATGGGATTTGGACCTACTGTCCTTTCAGTGTTTGATCATTCTCATTAGGAACATTTCCATATTTTGTCTCACGCTACTCATTATTTCATTAAACCTTTCCTACTTATATAGAAAGGTAAGCTTTATTTTAACCTTATTCACTGAAGCATGGAATTGTCATAGATTTTCTTCTAGTCCAAATGCTATAAAAATCATGAGTGAATTCTGTACTATCTTGAACAAGATACATTCTAAGGTATCCTTTGTTTGAAGATCTCCAATGAAGAGGAAGTCAACACCTTAAGCACATCATTGCCCTTTTGGTCGCCTCTCATCATTATGAGCCAAGCGGTTCAGGGGCTAGATTACTGTGTCTATAGTCAGGAAGACCTGAGTTCAAATTCTGGCTCAGATGCTTTCTTTAGTTGTGGGTCATTGGATAAGTCATTTAAACTTTGAGCCTTAGTTTCCCCATCTGCGAAGTAGTAATAGCACTTATATAGGTATCCTAAAGATCTCAACCACTCTGATTGCCCTCCTCTGCTTTTGTCTTTTTAATATTTTGGACTAGACCTGTGATTTTTTCCTGTAAGGAATGTCCAGTGAGGAAACACCCCCAAAGCAAATTTGCATTTGCTCTTCAAAGGGCAATCTTAGAATTGTCTTGACAACATTGTGAGTTTAGCTGATTTGCAGTCTGACTCACTCAGTCAGACTATATCCAAAGTGGGACTTGAATTCAAGGCTTTATGATTCCAAGGCAAGTTTTCCATCTCCTATGTGACATGGCCTCTCAACTTGTCAATTACTTTACAGAATTATGGCCTCTGGGATGGATATAGCCATCCACCTGTACTCTTTTCAGGACCAAGGACAGCAGGATTATCTTGAGTTATTTGATGATTCTTTGGTATTTTGTAAAAAGCAAAGCAATACAGAAGGCAGATATCCTATGACAGGGGACAAGCAAGGGGCCAGAGGTCAAGGAGAAGAGACAGTTTTTTTTTTTCTTTTAAGAGCTCTTTTTTGATACTAAGAGACGGTGGAAAGTGTCTTATGTGTTTTTGTTGGTGTCACCTGCTCTTCTCATTGAAAGTGATGGGCAAAAATGGCCTGTGACATTGCATTGGTCACCTGTTACCTTGCAAAGACACATATTAAAAACAGCTTGGTAATGTGGATTTTAATGGAGTTTGGCAAACCCTTTCTAAGGAATGATGTGTCTGCGCTAAACAGAGAACCTTACTGAGATGCTAGGAGCTCATATTTGAATCACTAATTTGGGGAATTATCTTATTAAATCCTTTGAGACCAAACTAGTCTAGATGGATTGATGGGTGCCACCCATCTGCAGAGAATCTATTATTTCAGATTTTCCAGTAATGAATACATTAGATGACAGAATCAGGATCCAAAAACAATTTTGACAGACTAGAATGAGGTATTGAATCAAGATGAAATTCATCAGGGAGAAAAGGAAAGTCTTATATTTGGGTTCAAAAAATCAATGCCAAGTATGAGTTGGTTTGCTTTAGAAATAAATCTGTTTGTTTTTATTAGATGGTAAGCTTAATATTAGTCACCAGTGTATGTCAAGTTAATCAACTTTCATTAAGCTCTTACTATATGCTAGGCACTGTGCTAAACTCTTGGGTTACAAATAGAAGCAAAAAATATATACATACACACATATATGTATACAGATATGTGTGTATATATAAAAATATATCTATATAAATCTATCTATATCTATATAAATATATATATATATATATAAATAATAAAATTTATATATATACAATATAAAATTATCAATTGCATATAAATAATCAATTGACAAGCTGATATTCAGAGGGGAAGTGAAGGCACTTGAAGGAGGGAATGACAGCAAATTCCAAGAGTCAGAAACAATCAGGAGAGAAATGGAGGATACCTTTCTTAGGACCCTCCTCAAAATGTAGACTCTGGGAGGAACTCAACAATGGGAGAAGGAGGTTTTGCAGAAGGATCTTCCATGATGAGAAAGTAGTTGAAGCATGGTGGTGAAGTCTGGTGAGTTAGGATCAGAGTTGAAAGAGGAAACTGCTATGATGACATTACCATTAGTTGGCTCTTACGCTGCATCAAAGGGTTTGGCTTTCAAGAATGAAGGATATCATTGTCCTATAGTCTTCTATGATTTGATTATATCTGGCATATTTGCCCTTATAACAGAAACCACACTTAGAAAGGGAAAGTGATAGACAGAAATATACCCAGTGAAGTTTGGTAAAGATGGTGGAAGTATTCGGTGCCCTATGGAAATTCATTGATAGAACTGGGGATATTTAGTTTGGAGCTCATAAAATCTTGCCAGTGTGGAAGAGAATATGGGGAAAAAACTTGTTTGTCTCTTTGTAAATAAAAGGAAAAAAGGGGGGAAGAGGAACTCGATGTCTTCATTGACCTTTGTGAGAAGAACCATGATTAGGGGATCAAAGGCATACAATGGATGAAGCAAGAAGCAGCTTGATTAAAAAAAAATAGATTACATAAATGTTCATTATTTTTGAATTTATTTGTTTTTATGTTGACACCTGCTAATTGAATCCTTTAGAATCTCGCCTCCCAACTGCTTATGAACTCACATTGAACTTACAGTACAGTTTACAAATGAACACTAACTATCATAATCTTCCTATCCTGTACTTTCAGGATTGATTGGTTGTTTGAACCCACACATAAAAGTTTACATTGATCCATGCTAAAATTAGTCTTGTCACACTTTCCCCATTATGCTATAGCTTTTTGAGTTTTTTGCTTTTTGGAATTCTTATATTACATCATGGAAGCTGTCTGTTCCTGACAGCTTTTTTCTTTTTGGAAAAAAATTGATGAGTGTGCTATATAAATGACTACATTCAAGTTGAAGGCAGTGATATAGTGGATACAACATTGGGCCTGGAGTCAAATAGACTCATCTTCCTAAGTTCACATCTGGCCTCAGATACTTACTAGCTGTGTGATTCTGGGAAAACCATTTAATCCTCTTTGCCTTAGTTTCTTTATCTGTCAAATGATTTGGAGAAGGAAATAGCACACCATTCCAGTATCTTTGCCAAAAAAAAGCCCAAACGGGATCAGAAAGAATGATAATGATAGAACCTACTAAGGGGACATAACAATATATAAGTCGTGGAATATACACTGCATTTCTGATAAGCTAAATCTTGCTAAAGATTCTAGGTTTACACTGCTTTTTATATTTGCACATTTGCACACCTTCCCTTGTGATTACCATTAAAGCTTCTGAATATTTCTTCAGATCCTAACTCAGGTGCTGCTTTCCCCATGAAGTTTTGCTTTATCCATTCTCAATTAGATGTGACCTCCTTTTTCTTCAATACCCCCAGTATACTTTAATTGAAGCTCTCCTATTCCCTCATCTCCTGGCTAATAGTGACCTCTCCTTTCTCAGATACTCCCAGTACTCTTTATTAGAATTTCTCCTATCACCTTCTTACCTCCTGGCATATTTTCATGGTGTTTATTAGGTATCACTCCTTTTTTTTTTTTTTTTTTTTTTTTTTTTTTTTTTTTTTATGGAAGGTCCTTAAGCATAGGGCCTGCCAATACTAAGTATAAGGTCTAGCACATGGTAGGTGCCTATTAAATATACATCAATTCAAGAATGGTGTCACTGATGAATGTTTATTTAGCAGCAAGGAGGTTAGGACCCACAACTCTCAATCTCCACAGTGTAGGCTGTATTGTGTGACCAGCCCATTTTGCTCAACCCCCACTATGCTCATTTAAAATCAGTTTCAACTAAACTCAGCCCTGCCATGTGAATTTTTTTCTTTCAGCAATGGTCTAATTCCCCCTGGGCAATTCATTTTTTGCCAAGGTTTCATTCCCCGAGGCTTCCTAAGGGGTGTCATAAGATCAGAGAAGGGTCTTCTGGTCCAGTCTCCTGCCTCTAGGCAGGTACTCTATACTGAGTGGTAGGAATATGTGCCATGTGACTGCTTGACCTATTTATAAACATCTCCAGGGAAGGAGCCTTAGCCTCCTCCCATAGAATTCCCCAAGTCTAATCATCCTTTCAGACAAGATGTTCTTCCGTCTGTCTGCCAGCATCCTTACCTCATAATTGTAAACTCATTTTTCTGTCCTCTGCAGAGCTGACAACAACTGGTGAGCATCCCTTTAATGGGCCTAAGTGTCTCCTTAGCCTTCCAGAGAGAGATCCAAAACCTTGCAGTCCCTCTTCACTCGGAAGGAGACATGGATAACAGGCAGCTTTGCCATATCTGCCTCTAATCTTCTAAATCTACTCTGAGGACACTCGGGCCTGGAAGAAAATGAGGCTTGGGGAGGGTTCTGTCTGAGAGCTATTCTCATCCAGGTGGAGCATGGAAAACAAGGTTTATCCAACTCTTCTAGAGAGTGTTGTGCTGGCCAGAATCCTGGAAATGTTTCCTAAGCATTGACTCAGCAACAGAGACAAAGTTGATATTTCTTAGACCTACTTCCAGGGTAAAAAACTGATTTAAAAAAAAAAAAAGTAAATTATTTTCTCTTTATAAATGGATTCCTTTGGAAAAATTCTCATTTTTAAAAATACATTTACAATAAATGTTACAGTTGCTTCCTAATAAATTCTTCTATGGAAGCCTCCCTTGTGACAGAAAAATATGAGGAGACAAGAAAATTAGCCTATTTAACAGTGTTTGCCACATTCCAAATCTGTAGTCACCTCCCTTCCTGCCAAGAAAGGGGCAATGCTTTTCATCCTTTTTAAATCCCTACCAAGATTGGTCATTGAAATTAGCTCGAGTAATAACATGATTGATGGCTTGCTTGTTTTTTTTTTGGGGGGGATGTAAAATTTCCCCTCAGTTTATTCCCTTCTAATCTTTTTTTTTTTAAAGCTTTTTATTTTCAAAACATATGCACAGATAATTTTTTAACATTGACTCTTGCATAACCTCGTGTTTCAGATTTTTCCCCTCTTTCCTCCCACCCCCTCTGTTAGATGGTAAGCAATCCAATATCTGTTATACATGTTAAAATATATGTTAAATCCAATAGGTGTAAAAAATATTTATACAATTCTTTTCCTGCACAAGAAAAATCAGATCAAAAAGGAAAGTAAATGAGTAAGAAAACAAAATGCAAATGAACAACAACCAAAAAAAGTGAAAATGTTAAGTTGTGATCCACATTCAGTTCTCAAAGTCGTCTCTCTGGCTCTCTTCATCACAAGATCATTGGAACTGGCCTGAATTATCTCTTGTTGAAGAGAGCTGCATCCATCAGAATTGATCATCCTATAATCTCGTTGTTGCCATGTACAATGTTCTCCTGATCCTGCTCATTTCATTCAGCATCAGTCCCTCCAGACCTCTCTGAAAGCATCCTGATGGTTGTTTCTTACAGAACAACAATATTCAGAATAATAACATTCATATATCATAACTTATTCAACCATTCCCCAACTGATGGACATCCACTCAGTTTCCACTTTCTTGCCACTATGAAATACGGCTTGCTTTTTAATGTGGCTTTTGGTTACAGTATTGTGATCATATATATTAGTCTCTTGTTTCAATTTACTTTATTCTTTATCATTTTCTACATGTGTTCCCTTATTTTCCTGTTCATTGTTTTTTACGTGACAAATAATACTGTTACATTCATATACTCTAAATTGTCTGGCTGCTTTTTGTTAATGAATAATGTCTGGGGTATACTTCATTAACTTACTGACTTAATTTGTTTTTATGCTGAAACCTTTAATAATGCCCCTTTGACATCCTGTTTCTGATGCTTATGAAATTTTTAGCTATAAATAACTTACCCATGTTGCAGTATCTAGTTCACAGGTGTGTTATAAGAATCAAATAAGGTACTTCATATATGTTTATGTACATGTATACATATGCATATACACATATTACACTCAAATATTTACCTTAATCTATATCTATATATCTATGTCTATATCTATATTTATATATCTATGTACATATCTATATTTAGATATCTCTATCTATCTATCTATGGAAAGATAGAGAGACAGAGGGACAGAAATACAGAGAGTGCTTTGCCAACTTTATGGTATTATTGAGAGATGAGCTGTTATGAACTAGCATTACTATGGAATTTCATACTTGGTCTCTATTATTGGGATCATAAGATCAAGTGGTTCTTAATGTCCATTCATGCTTGATCCCATGGAGCGAAATTCGGAGCAAAAAAGGCAGCTTCAGAGCAGCCCATTGCAAGATGAGAGGAGGAAATCCTAATTAATGAAGAAGAAAATGGGCTGCTTTGGTAGGTAATGAGCTCGCCATCAATGAGGCTAGTTGGTCACTCGGCAATCATGAGGCTGATAGGATAAGAGATTTCCTGGTATATAGTAGATGCTTAATAAATACCTGTTGCTAAAAATAAGTGGACTGCTACTATTATTAGCAGTTGTTTTGATGCAAAAAGAAGACACGTATGGAAGAAGGGGCTTTCCCTAAATGCTGGAGCCACAGAGAGATCCTGTTGTGTGCTTGGAAATGAATTGCTAATATGCTCTAATGGCGTGTTCATGGGATATAGTAGTGGGTCTTTCCCCCAGTGACCAGCATGGAAGGGATCTCCGTTTATTGATTCTGTCTCAGAAATCCACTATAAGTGAGTCTTTCTTTCTCTTATCCCCCAATCTTTCATCCCTGCTGTCTAATTGTTTGTTGCATGCTAAGTCTGAAGAATATGATTAGGCAGCTTCTGTTTCAAGGCAAGAAAAGTACCTTTTGCTGGAGAGCAGGTGTGGCAAATGGTGAGCACCCAGCAGTGTTAATGTCCCAGCCATGTCTACCTCCAAGGATCTGACTTGAAACTTTATGCCTCTGGGCTAAGGTAGAGGAAGAATTGTATTTTGATTGTTGTTCCTCTCTGATTTGAGAAGAGTAAATACAATCTGCTGTTTTTGTATAATTAAAAACATAAATATTGATATGCACATTGGACCTCCCTGGCTTACATTTTATTGTACAAAAGAAATCTAACTGGGCATATTTCAGCCATGCTCTTTGCTTTGAGGTACTATGGTTCCATTTATACAAAGGTGGCCAATGATTCTTAGCCTTCCACCAGGTGTTGGAATGTTTCATGGCATCCTCTGGCCAATATTCTGAATGCTCTTTGGAGAAACATTCCATTGTTGAGCCTTAATTATTCCTAGACTAAACCTAGATCATTACCTCTACTTTGGAACCATCCTTGGAACCAATATTCAGCACCTATATATTATGCACTTTCTACTTTTTGTGCTTGGCACTGTGCTCAGTCTTGGGTATACAGAGATAAAAATGCTCAGAGAACTTACTTATGATTGGAGCAGAAGGAACCCATGCATAGAAAAGCAGTACTCAAATTTAGAGTTAGAGTTAGAGCAAAGAAAATCAACAACTGGGGAGCTGAGAAGATACATACATAGACTTAGAAAGAGAAAGATAGGAATTTGGAATCTCTGAACCTAGCTGAGTTACCCTGCACTGCTAATTAGTCAGTTCTGTGCCTCAGTTTCTGCCTCTGCCTAGAAGCAACTAGGTGACACCGTGGGTGGACCCAGAGTCAGAAGGAGCTGAGTTAAAATCTGTCATCAGATACTCATTAGCTGGACAACCATTTATGTAGTCGCAAGGAACTGGAAACTGAATAGATGCCCATCAGCTCAATAAGTTATGGTGTATGAATCCTATGGAATATTATTGTTTCATAAGAAACGATCAGCAGGATGAGACTTCCATGAGCTAAGGCAGAGTGAAATGAGTACAACCAAGAGAATGTTGTACATAACAACAAGATTATGTAATGATCAACTCTGATGGACTTGGCTCTTTTCAAGAATGAGGTGATTCAGGCCAATTTTTTGTTGTTGTTTCCTTGTTTTTTTTTTTTTATTTTTGTTTTTGTTTTTCTTTCTCATTTTTTCCTTTCTGATATAATTTTTCTTGTTCAATATGACAAATGTGGAAATATGTGTGGGGGAAAAAGAACTTTATTAGTCATCTTTTATGGTATAAAATTTTGTTATTTCTTGTTGATAATTGGATTTTTGGTTTCTATAAATTCATTTTCATCTTTGGTTTAAAAAATGATACTCATTAGCCGTGCGACTCTGAAACTGTCGCTTAACTCCTGCCTGCTTCAGGTTCCTCATCTATAAAACTTTCTATTGTGAAGCTCAAATGAGATACTTGTAGAATTTAGCACAGTGCCTGGTATATAATAAGTGCTGATTTCCTTTTCCTCATTTGAAAAATGAGGACAGAAGTGTGTGAACTGCCTGAGCAGGGTGAAGATCTTGAGAATGGTTGATGGTTTCACATATTACAATGCCACAGAAAGGTCTGTTCTCACTGACATTCTGATTTGGAATGCTATTAGTAATCTCCTGTTAGGGAAAAAGAGGAAGAAAAAGTTGAAGTTCTGAGTGGACTTGGACAGGTAATTCCTGCTCACTGGGCCTCTACTTCCCCCTGTGCAAAATGAGAGTTTTGAACAAGATTGTCATTGTGTTCCCTGCCTGTTCCCAGTTCTGACATTTCCTGTTCTAAGTCCCTTCCAGCCTTTCCATCCCCTGTTCTCAGGCACTTTCCAGCCCTGCTATCCGCTATTGTTGGCTCTCCCCATTCTGGTGTTCTGCAACTCTATGGAATTTTGCAAGATAGCACATTTTAAAAAATTGAATATTCATTACCCTAGTTGCATCAAATTTGTTTTAGTAATTGCCAACATATTTTCCAAAATGAAAAAAAAAAATGTTTGTTTTCCTCCTTGTAAAGATTAAGCTTTTCTCTCTTCCTTGCCTCTTTTTTCTTGAACTCTAATGAGCCATTTTTAAAAATGGTAGCTAGAACAAACAGCGCTAAGAGAATCCCACCTCCATGTCCCTGAATGGCTTTTTTATTAGTGATAAAGCAGCCAGCCTGGTATGGGCTTCTTGGGAGCCTTACAGACCTGAGACCAGGGTGGATACTATACTTCTTAAGGCCTGAGATCAGTCCATAAAAATTTTTAAGAAGGTAGCAAATTTTTTTTAATTTTGTTTTTTATTAATTTTTATAATTATAACATTTTCTTTGACAGTACATATGCATAGGTAATTTTTTTTTTTTTTTACAACATTATCCCTTGTACTCCCTTCTGTTCCGAGTTTTTCCCCTCCTTCCCTCCACCCCCTCCCTTAGATGGCAGGCATTCCCATACATATTAAATATCTTATAGTATATCCTAGGTACAATATATATGTGCAGAACCGAATTTTGTTGTTGTTGTTGCAAAGGAAGGATTGTATTTTCAAGGTAAAATAATCTGGGAAGAGAAACAAAACAAAACAAAAAACAAAACAAACAAACAAACAAAAAACAATACTCACAGTTTACACTCATTTCCCAGTGTTCAGAAGGTAGCAAAATTTCCCCATTTTCCCCTTTTGCATCTTCCTTCCTTTTAATACTCCTTCAGTATTCCATTCCAACTGGATCCCATCACTCCCCTACTAAAAACCTCAGTGGCTCCCTATTACTGATTCTCCAGTACTTAGCACCATATTTCTATATACACTTTTACTTTAAATTTGTGAACACATTATATCCTGCAAATAGCCTATAAACTCCTTGACCACAGGGACAGTTCCCTTTTCCCCTCCTCCCTCTTTGTGTGTTCTATCTAGAACCTGACATAATCACTTGGATTTAGAGATCATCAATGATGTTCAATATAGGAGACTCTAGATAGTTCCATAGTGCCCAGAGTGCCAGGACTAAAGTCAGGATAACCTGAGTTGAAACCCAGCCTTAGACTCTTATTAGCTGTGTGACTCTGGACAAGTTATTAAAACCCATTTAATCTGCCTTAGTTTTCTCATCTGTAAAATGGGAACAATATCAGCATCTTCCTTGAAAGATTGGGGAAATGAGATAACATTTGCAAAGTATTGGCATTTTAAAAGTGCTACATAAATGCCATTCTTCTTTTTCTTAATATTCGTATTTAGTCTATTCCTCTTTATTTTCTATATATTTCTTTATTTACTCATTTCTTTATTTTTATTTTTATTTTTTATTTGTGAAGTAATTGAGATTAAGTGACTTGCCTAAAATCACACAGCTGGTGTTGTATCTGAGGTTGAATTTAAACTCAGGTCCTCCTAATTTGGGGGCCAGTGCTGTAACTATTGTACCGTTTAGCTGCCCCTCATTTTGTGTCTTTTTCTACTCCTGCCCCACCCTCCGTTAGGCTCAAATCTTTTGGGGACAAGCAGCCATCTCATTGATGCTATCTCCAGAATGGATCTATGAAAGCCTTTCCCATAGAGGATTCCAGGAGAATCCTAATGAATATATTGAATTCTTAGATCAGAAATCCCTTTTCTTCCTCTAAGTGAGATTCCTTCTCCCGCTCCACTTTGGCTAAGCTCCTTTGATTGGAGCCCACGTGTGCTTTGTGTTGGTCAGTGCCAGAGAAATGGACGGATCACACAGTAGGGCAGCTTCTGGAGAACAGGTCTCTGAATTCAGAAGCTCCCCCCATGACAACAGTCCCTGGGGCACCCTGCTGCTAGGAGCAGGCCTGGCTCTCTCCTAAAAGTCCCACTCAGCACTCATACTGCACAGACAGTCCAAGTGAATAAGCTCAGATAGCGGGGAGTGCATGGAAACCCAAGCTTTCTAAGATCAGTCTCACATCTCCCAAGCTCCAGTCTTTTCTCAACAAGATTTTCAGGAGCTATTGAATCTGGTTCTTTATGCTTTTGTAAGAGGGCTGCTTTTCTCTTTAAATAGCTGTGATTTCTTACATTAGCGGTCTTTCTTTTATTTATCATTGGTCCACTTCTGCAGTTTGGCAGGGCTGACCGCTCTTTGGTGAAGAATACAATGATGATGAGAATAATAAAAATAACAGCAGCTCTCATTGCTTCAGCTTTCTGCTAGTAATAAAGAAAACACTTCCCACAACCACTCAGGGTGGCAGAGACTGGAAGCATTGCCATTCTAAATTTTTTTTCAAGAAAAGGAAACTGAGTCTAAGAGAGATTATGATATTTTAAATTGGGAGGGCCATTAGAGAAAATACAGTCTGTGTAATGGATCTGTATCCAGGGCTTAGCCTGGTGTATGGCACACAGTAAGTGCTTAATAAATGCTTGTTCACTATCTTCAGTGCCATGACTCTACACTCAGAGTATAAGTCCGATGCTCTGGACATTGTCCAATGGTTTGCCCTCAAAATCAGATGAAATTTCCCCAGAGCAAATGGCATTAAAAACGAGACCTGACCACCTGCTTTGCTGCTGCCCACTAAGGATCAAGGCATCTGACTCATAGCTGAAGCTTCCCTATGTTCCTCAGCACAAGGGAGAGTTCCAGGAAAGGAAGGTCCCTCTGTATTCTCAGGATTTGAGAATACATAGTAAGTGCTTTATAGTTACTTGGTTCCTTCATTTATTACTTCATCTCAGAGATCTGGACTCTAGAATAATGGCGCAGAATTGACAGCATGATGCTGCTGTGATCAGTGATGGACTTTTAGTTATGGAGACCTGGGTCTAGTTACTCCTCAGTGGTTTATCATTGTGTGAACCTTGACAAGTTACTTAAATTCTTTCTAAAATGGACTTAATGGCTTCAGACAATCTTTTCTAACTCTAGATTTTTGATTTTAGGAACTCTTGACAAGATTTCTTAATTTCAGATCTATGAATTCAATCCATGTGTTTCAATATAACTGATTTCCCTTATAACTTTATGCATTATATCTTATGTATTTAAAAATATGGTTCTGTAAAAGGGGTCCATAGGCTCCACTAGTTGGACTACCAAAGAAATCTGTGGCATTTAAAAAAACAAAACAAACAAACAAACAAACAAACAAAAACTAAGCAGTCATGCCTTGGAGTATTTAAAAGAAGACACAGGCAAGAGACTGAATCTCTTTATTTTAGAATTGAATGGAAAAACTCAAAACCATACCCCAAGGTCCTAATCTTCACCAAAAGAATCCCCTAGTACAATGAATGGGGCTCCTCCAATCTCTCGAAGACCTTTGATGGGTCATCTGGGATGAGGAGATATGAAGTGCTTTGGATCTGCCATACTGAAAATCCCGTAGTGAGAAGAGCAACAGTGTGTGCAGAAGGAGAGAAATGACCCGGAACTGAGAGAGTCACATCATCCTTCAGGTAGGATAAGCCAGATCTAGCGTTTAAGTCATATTTGTTCTTGTTAGTGTCTCATTGGATTTGTCCGCAAAGGAAGGAGATCAAGATGATGGTGAAGCTGAAGATCGTTCCTTAGGAGAATTAATCCAAAGAATTGGGCTGGAGAATGGAAGATGGAAGAAGCACTTTCATATGGTGAACAGAGCATTATAAGGAAGGAAGGAAGCTTCAAAGAGAAACTTCAGAGAGATTCCTTGTCTAAGGAAACACTGCCTAAGGATTTAATTGCCCAAGTCCCAATGGGCTGCCCTGAGAGGTAGTTGACTCGCCCATCACTGGAGATCTTTAAGGAGGAGCAGTGAACTCACTTATAATAGGTTATGCTGTTCAGGTGCAGCTTGGATTGAACACTATGGGATTCTCGTTCACATCTAACATATCAGGAGAATCTTGATATCTTCCAGATTTGGCCAGTTGTTTATAGCTGAAAATATGCCGAAATGAGCTAGACATGTGCAAACCTGAGAGGGAGAGAAAGATAACTATTGGGAAAAGCAAACCTTTCACTAGAAGGAAGGAGACTAAAATCCTAGCTCTATAAAATGGAGGGGCTAAGACTAGAACTATCATTTTTCTAGTATGGAGAACTCCCAGCTGAAGAAAGTTCCTTTACCTATGTATGTTGCCCCCTTCTTTGCTATATATAGTCTTAGAAGGTTGCCTAGAGTACTATATGATTGCTTGAGGTCACACAGCTTGGACATGGGAGTTGCAAAGCACTTTGTTTATCAAAACAAGGTAGGTAGGTGAGGTCAGGAATGAAATGAGCTGGTCATATATTAACATTCCCTCTTCCCCCTTTTTTGGATGAGAAAACTGAGTGTCTTAAATGGATTTTTCTTGATCACATCAATATTTTGCCTCTCAGGCCAGCCCTTTTACCTCCTGAGTTCATTGCCTTTTGAGACCCATCCTCTGGGGCCAACCAGACCAAGTCTGTCGAAAAGGACTTTCTTTCCAATAGTCCAAGATGGCTTGGAGCTATCTTGCGTCCCTTCTAACCAACTCCCCTTTCTTTTCTTGATCACTGTGGGAAGGTGCTGATCATCATGACTACTCTTTCCTTATCAATGAGTTGCCCTGAACTACTTGCATTACTCTCAGTGAGGGCTGCTCAGGCAAGGGATAGCAAGCATTGTTTTTCCTATAGTAGGAACACCAGAAACCAATAACCCTCCCCTTTCTATCACTGACTCCAACTCTGTCTTTATTTATTTAATTTTTTTTTTTTTTGAGGCTGGGGTTAAGTGACTTGCCCAGGGTCACACAACTAGGAAGTGTGAAGTGTCTGAGACCAGATTTGAACTCGGGTCCTCCTGAATTCAGAGCTGGTGCTCTGTCCACTGAGCCACTTAGCTGCCCCCTGTCTTTACTTTTTCATCTTCAACCCTGTTTTTTGCCTGCTGACAGAGAAGTGATGAACACATTATGCAAAAGGAGACATTTTTGTGCATCTGGTCAATGTACACATTAATTAATTTAATTAATCATATTTCTTTTTTACTTTATAAAACAAAGGGGAAAAGAGCATCTTGATTAAAAATAAATGGAATATTCATTTGAATTTCATTCAGATCAGTTGTATATTACCAGTCCCAGACCCTGTGTTTAGTGGGGTGCCTGTCCCCAAAAAAGGGAGAGGAGTAAAAAATGACCCCAAGGTTTCAGCCTCTGATTGAGGGAATGACTCCATGGTTTCTGTTAAAGATTTCTATTCCTGCTATTTTGAGCTTGCAATTATGTATATTCTATTTATCTTTGGGAAATGTGCCCCATTTATCATACTGTCCTGAGCCTTAATGTTGGCAGATTCCCAAAAGGAATTATGGGGTTAAAATGACCGTGGCAACCTCTATACAATAGAGAGTGGCTGCTGGTTCATGAATGGTCCAGGTAAAAGTAGGCTTGGGCATCTTGAGCAAGCTGGGCTAGCTTGGGATCTTAGCAGAGGAAGACACCAAATTCAGCCCAATTATTTAAAAAGGAAGAAGTTGAGAAACAGAGGAATTAAATGAGTTATCCAGACTTATGCAGTTAGTAAATAAATGAGTCAGGCTTTCAGCTCAGCTATTTGATTCTAGAAAATATCAGTCTGGTGGCTGCCTCTGAAGGAAGGAGTTCAGAAGCCAGGATTTAAGGATCAGGAAAATATTGATTCCAATCACCACAGGAATCCTTAGGCCTGTTGAGGTAGAGCAAACTTTCCTTGGTTGGCTGAGTCCTCCATAGGATCTACTTGAGTGCATTCCCTTTCAGGGTCCCTCAATCCCTACTTACTGCTCAGTGGAGGGGAAGAGCTATAGTGATTTGATAGGGTACATATCTATATCTCCCAAAGGAACATGGGTCCCCTTCCTGCCTCTTCTGGATTTCTGCTCCACCAAACACCCCCTGGCAGGGACAGGGTTTCACTTCACAATTTTTAGAGATGAAAGCAAGCAATTTCCTCCTGGCTGTGGAGGTTTGGGAAGGCCATTGATGGAGCTGGTGAAGCTGTTACAACACTTCTTTCATAGTAAGTCACTGTGGGCTTCAGGCCTTGCTGCTGAATTAGTGGGAGAGCCTGGTGGTGTCTGGGAGCCTCCTAGAACTCCGAGAGTTTGTGGAGTTCCTAACCATCAGCCGTCATTTCTGCCCATCATCCAGGATGGAGAGCTGCTTCCCTTATTGTTGCATGGGGGAGCCCAGTAAATCATTACTTGGAGGTGATTTGCTATCCGATGAAGGAGGGGAAGGGAATGCAAAGTGTCTTGTTAATTGGACAGAATTCTGGCTCAAATGTAGGCCCTGGTTTGTCCTGAACCTGGTGGAGCCTATCAGAGGACTGAACTGGGTCCTGGAATCTCTCAGAGTTTACAACACAGATGGATAATGGCTTTGCCCTCTGGCCAAGCCTGTGGCTCTGGGCATTTTTAGCAAGCGGAGGGAGCTCTCAGAGAATCCATTTTCATAAATGAGAATGGAAAGTAAGTCCCTTTCTCAGGGACTTGCTTGTGGCCTGTGCTTCCATCATTACCTGTATACACACTGCATTTAGGGTTGCCAATTTCCTCGGGTCATCACTGGGCACGGTCTTGGAAGAGAACCTGCTACCAATCTGTCTCCTGCACCGTTCTTCCTATGCAGTTAATTGTGCAGGAGAAAGCAGCCTCTGGATGGCTCTTTGACATTTGGAGCTCAGGCCCGATTGCCTTCCCAGCACCAGCCCTCGCTGACTCACAGTGACCTCATTTCTCTGGGCACAGGATCAAATCTCTCACTCACTCGCCTCCAGAAACCGTGGATTTGGGTGAAAGCGGGTGACCCCAGAGGGTTGATGCTGCTTAAGGTTGCTTCATTCACTGCACACTTTCTCTTGGCTTCTTCAAGCCTTGAATGTCTCTTGCCATTCCTATGTAGGAGAGTCTGCCTCTAGTTCTTTATGGAGCAAGCTGTCCTCCCCACCACACACACCCTCCTGCCTGGAAGTCTTTTCCCTCCTCATCACCTCTTGGCTTCTTTCAAGTTCCCATTAAAAATCTTACCTCTTAATGGAAACCTTTTCACCTCTTAATGCTAATTTAACCTTCCCTCTGAAATCATCTCCAGTTTGTCCTCTTTATATCTTATGTATACATATTTTATGCTTTTTGCCTCTCATGTTAGACTGTAATCTCCTTAATAACAAGGATTGTTTTAGCCTTTCTTTTCTTTTCTTTTCTTTCTTTCTTTTTTTTTTTTTTTTTTGCTAAGGATATTGTGGTTAAGTGACTTGCCCAGGGTCACACAGCCAGGATGTGCCTGAGATCAGACTTCAGGTCTGGTGCTCTATGTACTACACCACCTCACTGCCCCTCTTTGCCTTTCTTTGTATTCTCAATGATTATCACAGTGCCTGGAATAGAGTAGGTGCTTAATTAATGATTGTGTACTGCCTTACTCTAAATTATTGACTGCTCTCTTTCATTTTTGAGGAGGATCAAAGTAGCATCACTATGTTTGCTTTCAAGGTACAGTGTGCCTGACTGTGTCTGATCACCGCACTCTGAGCTCAGAGGGCTCTCCTACAGGTCAGGTACAAATAGTCCACAGGAACATTTGGAGTGGAGATTATCAACTCTGCTTCAATGACCTCTACTAGATCTCTTCAACTTGACATCTCACCAATAACTAATTTGGCATTGCTATAAAAGAGGCCATCTATAGGATGGACAGGATTTATTTTTGACAGCTTCAAAGAAAGATTTTTTTTAAATTCATTTTAAGCTTAAATAACATGAATACAGTGCACCCTAAATAGAAAATTTACTGTAAAACTATGTATTTATGATTCACACTATTTACTTTTTTGTGTTATAATAGCTTTTTCTTTTTCAAAATACATGCAAAGACAGTTTTCATTATTGACCTCTGCAAAACCTTATGTTCCAAAATTTTTCCCTCTCTCCTTTCTCCCCTCCCTTAGACAGCAAGCAATCCAATATAGGTTAAACATGTGCAATTTTTCTAAACATATTTCCAAATTTATTATGCTGCACAAGAAAAATCAGATTAAAAAAAGAAACAGAATGAGAGTCAAAAATCAAGCAAACAACAAACAAAAAAGTAAAACTACTATATTGTGATCTACATTCAGCCCCCATAATGCTCTTTCTGGGTGCAGATTGCTCTCTCCATCATGTCTATTGGAATTGGCCTGAATCGCCTCACTGTTGAAAAGAGCCAATTCCATCAGAGTTGATCATTTTGTTGCTGCTGTGTACAATGTTCTCTTGATTCTACTCCCTTTACTCAGCATCAGTTCATGTAAGTCTCTCCAGGCCTTTCTGAAATCATCCTGCTTATCATCTGTTATAGAACAATAATATTTGTATACCATATCATTTATTCATTCTTTAACTGATGGGCTCAGTTTCCAGTTCCTTGCCACTACAAAAAGGACTGCTATACACATTTTTGTACATATAGGTCATTTTCCTTCTCCTTTTCTCTCTCTCTGCCTCTCTCTGTTTCTCTCTATGTCTCTGTCTCTCTCTGTGTGTCTCTTAGTCTTTGCCTCTGTTTCTGTCTCTATCTTTCATCTTTTTCTTCTGTTTCTATCCTCTCTTTTTTTTGAGATGTCAGTACACAGATATTGATATCTAAAAACCCTCATGTACACACTTACATATATTTTCCTTCATTAAAATGTGAATTCCTTCAGAACAGACTTTTTTTTTTTGCCTTTTTTCCCTCAACATTCAATGTCATTCCCTGCAAATTATAAATATTTCTCTACTGTCCATCTGATGTCACTGTTTAGTTCATGGTTCAAACCTTGGAGCCTTCTTATATATTGCCCATTTCCTCTTCTTTCAATTCAATCAGGTGCCAAGTCTAATTGCACATTACCTCCCATACTCCTATCTTCTCCCTTTCTTTTCCTATGCTTGATTTCTCTAGGACAAAGACCTGATTACCAGAAGTCTCAGCAATACTTTAGTCTTGTTTGAAACTTCCCATCTTTCCATACTTTCCCTACCACAAATCCATCTTCCCCATCCCTACCAGGTGAAAAGTTTTCCCTCTTGGATTTGAATCCACTCCTGCTCAGAACCTAATTTAGCCAAGTGGATAGAGTACTAGAGGTGGAATCAAGAAGACCTGGGGTCAACTCATCCTTTTGAACCTGACTGGATGACCATGGGCAAGTCTTTTTGTCTGGAGATGAAACCCCTTTCTCAGTTGTACAGTGATCAAAATAATATCTTAGAATAATTCTTCCCAGTCTCAAGATGGGGAGAGGAAGAAGGTTTAAATACAATAAGATATAGAAAGTAGTTTTCTAACTTTACAATGATTTCTACATTTTAAAATTATTTTATTATTATTATTGACTTATATGATAAAATTATTCTTCCTGGTATCTAGTCTGTCCCCAGCCTGACATAGCACACCAACCTGACATAACACTTTTGTTTTCTACTTTGTCTCATACTGTTCCCCTCTATGTTTCTGCCAAGACTGGATGAATCTTAAGAGATAAGAGAACCTAGGAACCCAAATGGAATGCAACTTCTCCTTTGAAACCATGTCATTCTTTCCCTTCTAAAACTTGACAACCTCATCATCTTTCCAGTTTCTCAGTTTCTAAATTTCTGTTTTAAAAGCTTTTTTATTTTTTAAAACATAAGCATAGTTTTCAATATTCACCCTTGCCAAATCTTATGTTTCAAATCATGCCCTCCTTTCCCCTGCCTCTTCTCCAAATGGCAAGTAATCCAGTGTAGAATTCCTCTATACATATTCCCACAATGATCAAGCTGCACAAGAAAAATCAGATTAAAAAGGAAAAAAAAATGAGAAAAAAACAAAATGCAAGCAAGCAAAAAAAAAAAAAAAAAAAAAAAGTGAAAATACTATGCTGTGAACCACATTCAATCCCCAAAGCCTCTCTCTGGATGCTCTCCATCACAAGACCATTGGAATTGGCCTGAATCACTTTGCTGTTAAAAGAGCCAAGTTCATCAGAATTGGTCATCACAATTTTCTTGTTGCTGTGTACAATGGTCTGTTGGTTCTATTCAGTTCACCCAGCATCAATTCGTGAAAGTCTCTTCAAGCCTCTCTGAAGTCATCCTGCTGATTGTTCTGCATAGAGAATTAATATTCCATAACATTTATACGCCATAATTTATTCAGCCATTGGCCAACTAATGGGCATCCCATCAGTTTCCAGTTCTTTGCCTTAGTTTCTAAATTTTTAAGCTCTCTTTGATTCTTATCCATTCTCTCTTCTATCTAGTTATCAAATGCTGTAAGTCTTAATTAAATAAATATTAACAAAAATGGATTGAATCAAATGTATTTTTTCATATCCCTAATCTCCTTGATAGCAGAATCTGTTTCTTTTGTCTTCATATTCCAAGTGATCATCTCAATGCCTGGCTCATAGTATGTATTCTTTAATTGATGAGCATCCTTCCTTTTATTTTATCGGTACAAACCATCTTTACCAAGTAGCTGGACTTTGACAATAATCTCTAACCATCGAACATCCATTCTCTCCAACCTCTCCAGGACCTCTTTCATTGTTTTATCTTATAAGATCCATTACTCCTCTACTCCAAATCCTTCAATAGCTCCTTTCTCTTTCCTGATATTCAAAATCAGCTACAATCTCCCCTAGGTGATTTCCCTCAGCACTGGCTGAATCATTATAGGTAAATTATTTGGAGTTCTTTTTTCCTGTTTTTGTTCACACCTTTCTCTTTGCCTGGGATCTTTCTTTGTTGACCATCCATCAAAAGCCAGATCAAGCTCATCAAAAGGCAGTTTCTTCCTTGTTGAAGCTGTTCTTCCATTTTGGTTTTGTTAGTGCTAAATTTTGGCCACTCTCATGTTCTCCTAAGCAAAGACATACCTCCTAGTATAGGGATTCCTTCTTCCTTTATTTTCCCATCATTTACCAGGTGCTTACTCTGTCTCTACATGTACATCTATGCATAGTATTTCCTCTGTAATGTGGAAACTCCTTGGTGCCAGAGAATTGTTCTTTGTGTATCCAGCACATGCTGAATGCAGAGTGTGAAATATAATAGATGTTTATTGACGATTTTGTAATGGATTCATTAAATCTTTGGGGTTTTCTGGATTATTAAGAGGCTCAGTGACTTGTCCAGAGCTCTGTGGCTAGTAAATATGAGAGCCAGGTTTTGAACCAAAGTTTGTTTTTTGTTTTTTTGTTTTTTTTTTGATTTACAGCCTATTGCTCTAATCACAGGGTTGTACTATTTCTATATGTGTTCATTACATGAATTTGGCTTCCTTCTTCCCTCTTAACCTGGAAGCTCCTAAGAGCAAGAGTTCTGCTGTGTTTTGGCTGCTGCCTTTAGTAGGTACACAACCAATATTGAATTGAACTGGAAGGAAAAAAAGTGGCTTATTTCCTTTTTCCTGATACTGCCTTTTGATCCTATTCCAAAATGTACATGTGTCTGTCACCTCTTGCTGGCTCCACTCTCCTGGCTGTAAGGATGGGTGACCTGTCTCCAGCATTTTGGGATCTCCTGTATCCTGAGATATGAGAACAGTCCATTAATCTCTTCGTCAACAAGTGTGTAGACACCTACTATGTGTCACTTCCTGTGCTAAGCCCAGTAGATATGAAGACAGAAATGAAGAAGCCCTTGCCTTCATGGATTCTGTGTTTCCCCCTGGAGATAATGTATGTAAATATGTACAAAAATACACATAAGCTAGAAGGTGGCACTTGTTCTGAGCTGCAAAGGAAGCAAGAAAGTGTAAGAAGCAGAGAGAAGGGGGAGCATGGGGATCACCATGTGCAAAAGCATGGAGAGAGGAGATGGAGGGTTGTGTACTCGCAATAATGCAGCAAGGAAGGAATAGGACGGAAGCTTATTGGCCACAATAGGGTGAGCGAAAGGGATAGAGGTCACAGAGTTGGAAAAGTAGGTTGGAGGCTTGTAAGTGCCTCTTGGAGGATGTGGTTCTTGACTATTGAGGGAATTGGGAGCCATTGGGGTTTATTGAGCAGGAAAGTGACTCGGTCAGATCTGAGTAAATGGAACCCTGAGACATGGTAAAGGAGACATGATTCTTATATAAATAGATCTCTGGTCACTGGGCTTTCCCAAGCCAAGATGGGAGTCAGGTGAGGACTTGAGCCAGTAATGCAGAGTGGATGCTGTATGTCCTTACGTTGCATCATGGAAGAAGTCTTGAGCCAAGTCTCAAGAATTCCCAAGTTGCCTCAGTGCTAGGAGGTAGGAAGTTGTGTGACTTGGGACAGATGATTCCACCTCTCAGAGATTCATACCCTCCAGTGCAGAAGGGGGTAGGTTGGGCTACCGAGAGTCCCACATTCCCTTTGCCAGATGGAAGATTGGGCTGGTCTCCTGCCATGCCCTCCCTGCCATGGTTGGGATGCTGAGAATCCCAGGGCTAAGATCAAAGGATCCATCTCTTGCATGGGCCATCCTTTGACAGGTAACCAGGGGAAGCTGAGCAGCCCTCAGTAGCCCCTTTCTACCTTGGGCATTTGCCCTGCCAGCTGCAAAGGGCCCTGGGCCTCCTTGCAAGCTTCCAGGCAGGGTGGACAGAGGAGGGTTAAGATTTTAATTGATCCCACTGCAGGCCCCTCGAAGGGGATCAGCTGACCGTGGAGCCCGTGTGTGTACTGCAAGTTGCCTGCCTGTGTGCGACTGCCCACACGCAGGTCTTATGTAAGAGGCTTGCTTAGCGACAGATGCTGAGAGTAGGCAAGCAGTTTCCCATCCATTCGACACTGAGGCAGCCTCCCTGGGTCTAGGGCATCAAGAGAGCCTCAGAGGATGGCCTCTTCAGCAGCAGCAGCTTTTCCAAAATTGGGGCTCTTCAGGGCCCCCCCCCACCTTTCTTTCCTTCCCCCTGATAAATTCCTTTCTTATCAGATGTGTATGTGCATATCATCGAATCATAGAGTGCTGGAAGGGATCGTAAAGGCCAACTGGTCTACCCTCACATTTTACGTGGGGGAACTGAGGACAAGAAAGAGAAGGGACTCCCCTAAAGAACACCTTAAATAAAGAGCAGAGATAAAACTTGAATCAAACCCAGCCTTCTTTTCAATAAACTGGGCTCTTATTTCTCCTCCCACTTCTGACATCCCTACCCATTCCCTTATCCACTTATGAAGAAGGCTGGGGGTGGGAGGGAGAGAGAGGGGATGGTCAGTTCCTGGTGTCCCATGGCCATCTCTCCAGAGAGAACCGAAGCAATGCTGCTGCCCAGCAGTCTGGTTCTAGTTTATGGTTGTTCTCCTGATCCTACCCTGCTCCTCAAAACTTGATTTCTTACTGCCCATGGCATCTATTTTGAAACAAGTTTTTCTCTTTCCTTCTCATCCTCCTCATGTGTCTGTTTCTCCTCTTCTTTCTTTTTTCTCCCCCTCTCCTTTTTTCCTTATTCTTTTCTTTTACTTGCTCATTTCCTCTCTCTTTTCTCTCTATTTCTATGTGTGTCTCTGTCTCTCTAACACATATACATATGTATGCATATGCACACACACACACACACACACACACACACACACTGAGGAATCTCTCTAACATTTCACCATTTCCCTTTGCCTCCTCTTGCTCAAAGGGATGCCACTTTTGGCACAACATCCCCCCACCCCCCCAGCTGGGCCAGCACCCAACCCTTACCTCATCTGGGAGCAACCACTGCCTTTGGGATATATATTTCTCCATAAGAAAAGGAAAAGAGGAAAAGTCCAAAAAAGAAATAGAAAGGAAAAATAATGAAACATTTATTTTTATTATTTAAAAAACAAGTTATCCATGCAGTTGTGGTTTCATCGAAATAGAGGATTCCTCAGGAGGAAATCTCCCCTCCCCCAAATGCAAATTAGCACTTTTCTGTGATTTCTGGTCTTTGAGAGCTGCCCACAAGAAGCCCATGTGTCAGAAGCAGCACTGGAACCCAGGATTTTATGGCTTTGAGGCTGACTCTCTCCATTCTGTTGTAGCGACCTCTCAAGGAAGAGCTTATGAGGATACTCTCCTTGTGTATCAGGAAGTTAGTGGGAGAGGAACAAGTTTAGATCAGGTTTAATTCTTAGCTCTGCCATTAACTCATGTGACTATAATCCTGCTCCTGCTCCTGCTCCTATTGAGCCCTCAGTTTTCTTTTCTGTAAAATGGGGAGATTTGACTAACTGGCACCTGGGGTTCCTTCAAATCTCCATGGTTTGGGGATGTGGCTGACATGTGAATGAAATATAAAAGATGAGGTTTGGTAATGTATTTAGCAATAAATGCTTCCTTAAAATTCTTGTTGGCCTTTGGGTGTATGTTACTTTGGGCTTAGTCCAAATGATCTGCCCTAGTTGAACTCACACTGGCTCAACCTGCTCTGCCTAATTTTGAAGGATGATAACAATAGAATGGGAAAGTCCCATTTTACAGATGAGTAGACAAAGTATCCAGAGAGCTGAAATGATTTGTGAAGGTGTATTTAAAATTGGGTCCTCTGACTGCAAATGCCATTCTTATTCCCAAGCCTTAAAAGAAATTCAAAAGTTTGCAATGATACATTAGAAAGATACAAAATACTTGTGCGTATGTGATATATATATATATCTATATCTATATATATACACATATATATAGATATAGATATATATATATAAATTGAATCCCTATTAAATTTTTTTTATTTCTAAACTTCTAAATTTTAATTTAAATTTCTAAATCTTTTACCTTTCATTCCTGTAAATAATAACACCGATAATGAAGAAAATGAAAGCTAACATTTAGGAAGCTCTTTAAGGCTTCCAAAGGGCATTATATTCCATCCTTATTTTACAATGAGGAAAGTGAGATTGAAGCAGAGTGTCTTACTATGTGCTGCAGCTAAGTGTCTAAGTTGGGACATGGCAATCTTCTTGGCTCCAAGTTCATCATTTTATCACTACAAACCCCACCAATGTCCTAATAGTAGAAAGATCTGGTTTCATTTTAAATATAATTTAAATTTAACAATGATTTCAGGACTCCAGAATTAGGAAATATTGAGAGGGAGTGGCAAATATAATGATTTCGGCTCAGTGTGAGAAACAGAAGCTTCCTAATGGTGAGAGGGAGCTGTCCAACAGTGGGATGACTTATCTTGGGAAGTAGTGATTCTCCCTCACTGGAAGTCTTCAGGCAGAGGCTGGATGCCCACCTGCCGTGGGCCTTGTTGAGGACATTCAAGCTCAGTTCAGGGTTGGGATAGATAGACTTTGAGATCAACTCCTAACTCTGAGGCTCTTTGACAATGCATGTCATCAGTTGCTTTCCAAAGTAGATGAATGGACAGTGAAGGAGAAGTTGGGAGGAAATAGGGGAAGGGAGGCCACCTTCTACTCGGGGATGCTCTAATCTTTATTTATGCATGGTATTGAACTCCTCTTCTTTCAAGGCTCAGCTCAGATGCTGCTTCCTTCAGAAAGACTCCTCAGAAATCTGTTCAGCTGACCATGACCTCTTTTTCCTGTAATTTTCTGATAATGCTCTGCCTCATCACTTTCTGTTTTCTGTCACATTTATGTATGTCAATGTCCCATCCATCTTATTAGATCATAAGCTTCTTGAGGGCAGGACCCATGTCATTTCTTCTCTTTCCTCAGCATTATGTTCAAAGAGTGTTTATTTCTTGTCAGATATCCCATTGTTGTATATTGAATGAATAAATGAAGGAAGAGATGAAATTAAGTGCTCTGGGACCCTGCAAGGTGAATAATCACTTTAGAATCCTTTTCCATTGGGGAAATAAGTCCTGAGTCTATGAAAATTGAGAACTTCCCGAAAACATTTCAAGGCAAATAAGCAAACTTTATCACGTGGTACTTTATTCTGGAGAGCATAAGAGTAAGCCATGGAGTAAGTACCCCGGATATCAGAAGCAAGAAAAATCCCTTTCCAGCTGGAGAAATCATGTTGGTAGTGGACAATATTTTCAAGGAAGAAGTCACAGTAAGTTACCATTGGAAAGAATTATGGGGATCAGATACTCTTTCAGCAGGGGTCATCATGCGACTCTTGCTGAATGAGATGGACACTATCTTCAAGGAAGAAATCACAAAATGTTACCAATGGAATGAATTGTGGGGATCAACTTATCAAACCCATTTTCCAGTCAAGAAAACTGAGGCTTAGAGAAGGGAAATAGCTTGCTCAAGGCCACACAGTGGCTGCCCCACATCAGAGATCCCTAGGATATAATCAAAATGATCCCTAGAAAGATACCAAAAAGAATCCTGAGTTCAAAAACAGAAAACATGAGTGTGAGTCGTTTCTTTTCCTTGCTACTGGGTGACCTTAAACAAGCCAGTTCCCTTCTCTGAGACACGGTTTTCTTCTCTGCCAAATGGGTAAATGCCCCTTCTGCAGTGGATAGAACCTATGATCATGGGCCTAAGTTCCTGCTGAAGATCTCTCCCACTCATGCTTGCTCCTTACCAGAGCCCCAGGCTCAATGGACAGCCAGGGTCATCCACTGCTCAGAAGATCCTGGTGGCTGATCATCATCGCGATCATGAAGCCACCAGCACTGAGAGCTGCAGGACTCCTGCATGGCCAAAGGGGCATCTTCACCTCCCATCATTACTACTACTACTACTATTACTACTGTTACTAATGTGATGTTCCTCATTCTTAGTAGTAGTAGTAGTAGCAGCAGCAGTGGTACAAATCACCGCCGGTGTTCCCAGGGCACCATCTGTTCTGCCATGGATCCACGTGCACTTCCCAAGGTCTGGCTTGCCCACGAGCTAGCAGGATCCTCTCATCCACCCTCAGGAGGGAGATACCATTCTTCCCCTTTTTGCAAATGAGGAAATCAAGACCCAGGGTGGCCGAGAGACATTCCTAAGGTTGTGCCGGAGATCTATGGCAGAACCCACCTTTCAGGCCAGTGCTCCATCTGCCATGACATCTCCCAGGAGTCTGATCAACCAGTAGCCCTTCTCCAGTCTAAAGATGAGTGTTGGATAAGAAGCAGCATTCAGGCTGGCATTGCCAGAAGATTGGCAAGAAGCTTGCAAAGGATCTTTGGAAAAGAATAGATTTGTCTCAAGCCATCTCTGATCTCCCTGTGAAGGATTCCTGGGAAGGCTGAACCCTCCATTTTAATCCTTCTATTCCTTCCCTCCTTTGCTCCTTCCCTCCTCCATTCATTCCTTCTCTCCCTCTGTTCCTTCCCTCTTTGTTCCTTTCCTCCCTTTGTTCCCTCCTTCCTTTGTTCCTTCTTCCTTCCCTCCATTCCTTCCCCCTTGGTTCCTTTCCTTCCTTCGTTCCTTTGTTCATTGGTTCGTTCCTTCCTTCCTTCCCTTTTTCCCTCCTTCCTTTTCTTCCTTCCTGATATTTCTCTTTTGGTCATCTCCTTTCACCTTCATATATCTGTAATACAGGGGTTCTCAAACTACGGCCCGCGGGCCAGATGGGGCCACTGAGGATGTTTATACGGCCCGCCGGGTTATGGCAAATGGGCTGAGGGGCGGAGACAGAGTGTGAGCTTTTGTTTTTACTATAATCCGGCCTCCCACAGTCTGAGGGACAGTGAACTGGCCCCTATTTAAAAAGATTGAGGACCACTGCAATAGAATGTAAGCTCCATGAGGGCAGGAATGTTAGGTTTTTGCCTTTGCATCCCCACGCTTAGTAGCATACATCTCATAGCTTAAATACTTACTGTTTCATGAGGCCGACATCTTTAGTGTCCTTATCCCACTGCCTCCTTACCATTACTTTTTTCTACTTGCTCAAGTCTTTTTAAATGTACATAGCCTTGATGCTACCATTCCCTCAAGCTGCCATTCCATTGCTTATCTTCTTCATTGCCAAAATTTTACCAAGACCAGTCTCTACATATTGCTTCTATTCCCTAGTCTTCCTCTCAATCCCCAACCTCTATAATTCTGGCATTTCAATATTATTTATTTACCATGCTAGCCAACATGACCTAGGCAAGCCATTTCCCTTATAAAACAAGTCAGTTTTCTTCACTTTTCCCCTCCAAGGTCATGAAAGATTTCTGATTAAATAAAACTGAGTGGTACCATCACTCAAAAAAAAAAAAAAAAAAAAAGGAAAATTAATTACCTTCTTAGGTGCCTATAAATAACAATAATTTAAAGCCCTAGGCTAGAAAGAAGACATGTAAATTTGAATCTTCTCTCTAGTCACTCTTCAAAATCTACTAGCAGAGAATAAGCTTCTTGAGGACAGTGTAGTTCTTTCTTTTTGCTTTTACATCTGCAGAACCAAGATTTTCTGACATATAATAAGCACTTCAATGTTAATTGAATGAATAAATACTAGCCTGGTTGGTATGGCCTTTTCTTGACTTTCACTCTATGTGCCATCTTCACCGTATTCGTTGCTGCTCTTCAGTCATCAATTCTTCATATTTTTCCTCTTTTGGCTTTCTTTCATGGCTCATCTTTGCCCTCTTTGTTGGCATTGCTCTTAGTCCTCATCCCTTACTTCATCCTTCCCCTTCCTCATTCTCTCTTCTCTTCTCTGTGTCCTCCTTTCCCTTTTCTCTCTCCATCCCATTCCCTTTATATTTTCTTCTCCCCACAGATGATTTCTAAATCCCTTTCTCTAGAGCTTTAGCCCTGGATTTCCTCCTGCCTGCTGGGCATCTCCAAACAGATCTCTTACGAGCACTTCAAATTCAATTAGTTATCTTTCCACTTAACCCTCTCCACTCCTGAATTCGATATTTCTGTTCATGTTACCATCATTTTCCTAGACAGTCAAGTTTGAGCATGTTCCTTGCCTGTTCCCTCTCCCTTACCCAGTTTCTTTCAAACCTTTTGAGCCCATCTACTTAGATTCAACCTCATGTGCTCATTACCTAGTCAATCAGTCACTTATAATTCATTAGGTATCTTCCACATGCCAGCTACTCTTCTAATGGCTACAAAAAATGGAATGAAATCCAAAGTTGCCCCATCTTAGTTACAGTTTTAGGTCTGAACGTATCACCATCCGGTTCAAAGATCTTTCATAATTCCCCATTGCTGTTAGGATAAAATACGAATAGTTCCCTCTGGCATTTCAGTCTCTCCACAGTCTCATTGCAACATCTCTCTCCAGCTTAATTTGTCTGTATTCTCTTTTATGCCTACTAAGAAGCAGGCAAACTCAACAAATAATTATTTATTTTTCCCATTTATTCTGGTAAGAAAATCTTGTTGATTACAATCTAGAATACAATTTAATAAAAGGTTTATTCCATAGTTTTATACAAACTGAGGTATATCTAGGTATAGCTAGATGGCATCGTGAATAGAATTCCAGGCTTGGAATCGGAAAGATCTAAGTTCGAACCCAGCCTAAGATACTTACAAACTGTGTGATTCTGGCCAAGTCACTTAACCCTGTTTTCCTCAGTTTCCTCATCTGTAAAAATGAGCTAGAGAAAAAAAAATCCATTCCGCTATTTTTGTCCAAAACAAAACAAAACAGACAAAAATGTGGGGGTCACAAAGAGTTCAACACTACTGAGTGACTGAACAACAACAAAATATAGAAAGGCACCAGTTGGCACATAAAGAAATCTGTCCCTCTGGGGCAAGTAGGTATCTGCCTGTGAGCATTTCACCATTATTGATCTTTAGAATATCCAGAAGACATATAGCCATGCATGAATCAACACCAACCAGCCACTTGCCTTGGGCACAATTGATTATGTTCCCATGGAGGAGACAGAGACTTCCTAATATGTTCATCTGGTGATAGACTTGGGAGTTCTTAAAAAATCTCATACTTTGTCTTTTTTGGTTGTCCTTAAATGAGAACCAGTGGAAAGGAAAAGGCTTAGATGGGACTGCATAGAATTTATCATTGGCATAAAAAGGAAAATCCAGTGCCATTACCCTGCTCAGTGCATCAGTGGGCCATCTTCCATGGCTGAGATAGCTTTTGTCCTCTTCCTCTGCCTGTAAAATCTTTCTCTCCCTTCAAGTCCAAAGTCAAGTTCACACTCTTCCAAGAAATCATTCTTTAATGCCCCAGCTACATTTCTTCCTTTGTAATAATGTCTTGATCTTCACTATTTGACAGAAAACCAACCCACATGCACTGTAATCTTGAGCAAGAAACACCTCACTCTGCATGTATTTAATAAGTATTTATTAAATTGAACTGATGCTAAGCCCTCTGGGATATAGTAATGTATATGTTATCATTAATTCTTAACCTAATATTCCCTAGTCTTCCTCATATACCAAAGTATCTCCATATTTGTGCAAATTATTCCTTGTATCTCTAATAGATTCTCTCCTTGTATCAGCTTGTTGGCATCTTTCTTTGCCTTCCAGGCTCCATCCAGTTATCACCTTCTCCAGAAAATCTTCCCTGATCTCTCCAGGTGAAAGGAATGTGCCCAAGCCCTTAAGGTGGATGTCTCTGGCTTTTGTCACTAACATCTTCATCAGTGTTTCACATTGACTTGTGTGCCTATGAATATTTTATCTCTTCCCAATTTCCAAATATTACATAACAAACTCATTAAGGGGAAATTTTTTTTTCATCTTTATAAACCGAGCATTGACTTTAAAAAAAATCTCAATGTATGGCAAGATGGTTGGGATTTGGGGAGCTTGAGGAAATTCACTGAACAGCAAGGGAGATGTTGTGTAAGAAAATAAAAACAACTGAACTCAATCAGACTGCTGGTTCTATTTTACCATCATTGGAGGTAACAGCATATAACAATCTTTATGCAGTAAAAGTTTAAGACTACTCTGAACTTTAACTATGAGTAACTATGAGTAATACTGTGTACAAAATCAGTCTGTGAATTTGTAATGATTTACTAGTTGCCTGTTTTATCTTGCACCTTGAAGAAGCAGTTTAATAGAGTCCCAAGGATGAGGAAATAAAAGCTTCTTTTCCCTTTATATCACCTACAGAGTTAATTGAACAGTTTTCTTGCCAGAGCACTTCTAGCTACAATGACCCCACTGCCCCCTTACCCCATACTGGTTCCTTGAATAATTATTTAGAAATCCCATTGAGTTCGTGTTAATGATAAATTCTCAAACATTTCAATCAGTGTTTGGGAATCTTGAACATGGGAGAAAGTAGAAACATTCTCTCATTAGAAGTGAGATTTATTATTATACCATCTCCCCAGCAAAGACGTATCTATGTACATTCCTAGATAAAAAACTTAGTGATCAGATTATCAGAATTTTCTGCTTGGAGATTGTCATTCTTTTTTTTTTTTTTTTTTTTTTTTTTTGTTTGTTTGTTTGTTTGTTTTTTGTTTTGTTTTGTTTTGTTTTTGTTTTGTTTTGTTTTTTATTAATTTTTATAATTATAACATTTTCTTTGACAGTACATATGCATAGTTTTTGTTTTTTTTTGTTTGTTTGTTTGTTTTTTTTTTTTTTTTTTACAACATTATCCCTTGTACTCCCTTCTGTTCCGAGTTTTTCCCCTCCTTCCCTCCACCCTCTCCCCTAGATGGCAGGCATTCCCATACATATTAAATATCTTATAGTATATCCTAGGTACAATATATATGTGCAGAACCGAATTGTGTTGTTGTTGTTGTTGCAAAGGAAGGATTGTATTCGCAAGGTAAAAATAGGAGATTGTCATTCTATGTCAAGGAATGCTCTAAGTCTGACCAGAAAAGATCAATAGAAGGTTCTTCCTTTGGTACTAAATGTTCCCCTCTCTTCTCAATAAGGAAGTTAATACTCTAAGAGTTCACTATCTTGCCCAAGGTCAGATTAGTCATAATGTCAGAAGACATCTGACCTCAGAAGACATCCCTCGTTTTATGGATGAAGAAACTCAGATCTAGCAAAGTTCATTGCATTGTCCATTGTTACCCCAATCCAAAGAGCTAAGGCTCTTTCCACTGGATCCTGAAGCTCTCATGTGAATTTAGAGCACAGTCTCCTCCCACTGGTTGATGCTATCGATAAGACATCCTTTCAAGGATAGGGGTTGGCCAGTTCTTTTTTCTCTCAAATGGAACATGTCAAATTGCTGACAGAGAAGATGGGGAGGTAGAGACCAGAGTACACATAGAACACTATGGCTTCTAATTGGAAAACCATTGACATAGATCTGGAGATCTGCCCCTGAGTTCTCACACACTCAAATAGATTTAGGAAAATGAAGAATCTAACCACAATCAGTGCTCATCAAAATTGGGAGTCCAAGGACATCAAGGAGCCCTTTTGGAGTAGCAGACAAGCACTTAGCCACTGTCCCATCTAGAAATATTGCCAGAGATTTAGGGGAAATTCATTGATTCAGATATCTGAGTATTGAGGCTAGGTGGTGAGTTCTTCCATTATCTAGTTTTCAATAAGGTTTGGAGTTCAAGCCTTCATAAAGAAAATTTCAGCTGAAATGCACCTTGGGTGCATGGTTCACAAAGGCAATGTCCCTATAAAAATTCTTGTGTCATAGGAAGAACACCCACTCAAAGTTATTCCTGATTAGGACTTGGTATTTCCTTTTACCGAGGAACTTTTTAGGAGGTCTTTACTCCCCTTTCTCCACTCAATGCTTGAGACAAATTCAATGCTTAAAAGTTTTTTTAATCTCAGTGTTCAATTACTTAATGTCTTTCTTTGCATCTGCAAGACCCCATGTACCCAGGTATTCCTGCCTCATCTCTGCCTTTTGAAAGACTTTTCAGTGCTAACATCAGGAATCATCTTCTTTGGGAATGCTTCTCTAACCCCATCTCCTGATCCCCAAGAGGAAGGAATCTCTTCCTCAGAAGCCTCTGGGTACAGTGGAATGAACCTCTGGTTTTGGATCAGGATAGCCCACTTTTGAATTCTAGTTCTTGTATTTCAATCATTTAGCCAACCAGCATTTATTAAACATCTCTCATGTGACAATCTCAGCGCTAGATCCTTGGGATACCTAGACAAAGAATGGAATAATCCTCCTTCCCAATCAACCTCCCTCCAAGTGAGGAAGACAATACAAATATATTCAGTATAAAGTGACACAGTCAAATAAACTCAAAGGCCTTGAATACCAGCATTAGGAAAGGGAAGGCAGGTAAAAGCAGCTGTTGAAACAAAGAAAGGGTTAATGCAGAAGGTAGCGATTCAACTGCATCTTAAAGAAAAATAAGGGATTCTTGGAGTCAGAAATTAAGAAGGGACAATAGTTAAAACATAAAAGATGTACATTTTAAAGGCACAGAGATATGAGACTGGATCATGAGTAAGCAACAGAGAGAAGGCCAGTTTGCCTCGATCACAATATAGATGGAACATTAATGTTTAGTGAGTCTGGAAAGATAGATTAGGGCCAGATTGTATAGAGCTTAAAAATTGGAGAGTTTATATTTTATCCTAGAGGAAATAAGGGGCTGAAGGAAGACCAATTCGGAAGATGTTGCATTAATTTAATGCAACTTGAGAGGTGATGAAGTCCTGAATTAAAATGGTCATTGAGTCATTAGAGAAAGGTGCAGATGTAAGAGAGGCTTTGAAGGTATAAATGGTGTAATTTGGCAACTGATTGGGTATCTGTAGTACAGAAAAATGATAAAAACAAAACAAACAAACAAAAAAAAAAAAACACCTGGTTCCCTAATGAGTGTGAATTGGATGAATGGTAGTTTCTTTAACAGAAACAAGGCAGTTTTAAAGAAGACAGGGTTCGAAACATATGATAAGGGATTCTTCTTTGGATATGTTGAGTTCAAGATGTCTCTAGCTTTCCAGTTTGAAATGTTGAATAAACAATTGGAGATGGGGTGCTAATATTTAAGTAACAGATTATGGCTAGATATATCATTTTGGGAGGTCACCAAAATAGAGATTGTAGGGGGGAGAGAAAAGAAGATCCAGGAGATCATCTTGGGGAATCCTTGAATTGCAAGAAATAACTCATGAGCCAGCAAAGGAGAAGGAGCAGTTAGTATGAGAATGGCTTGCCTAAACAGGAGAGAATATTGTTGTGAAGACCCACAGAAGAGAGAATATCTAGGAAGAAAACATAGTCAACACTGTCAAATAGAGTAGCTTGGTCGAAAAGTATGAGGACTGAGAAAAGACTCTCATATATAGTAAGTAAAAGATGACTGGTAACTTGAGAGAATATTTTGATTTGCATGATAAAAATAAAAAAATACTATTGCAGAGGATTGAAGAATGAATGAGAGGAGATGAAGTGAAGGCAGAGAATATAGAGAGTTTTTTTCATGAAATTTGGTAGGTAGGAGTAGAGAGAGAAAGGAAGATAGCTTGAGGGGATGGTCAGATCTAGTATTTCTTAATATTTGCTTTATTCTGAATAAAAATAAAATTATTATCAATTACCTTGTAGAACAGGAAAAGAGGATTGTATATGAAACTTACTTCTTTTAAATACTCATTTATTTATTTGTTTCATTTTAGAAATATGGGGCTTGTTTTGATTGTTTTTTATTATGAATTTCAATGCTAAATAAAATGAATACTTCCATGGACAAAGTAGGTCAGAAAAAGTCAATTGTGGATATTCTAATCTCTATTATTTGTTTTAAAAATGAATAATAATAAAATTGACATGGGATTTTGGAAGGTTCACTGCTCGTCCAGAATTCTTTATGGTCTTGCCATATATAGAAGCTCATAGAGGATTCAGATCCTTTCATCTTTTAAGACCCAGCTCAGACAATATCTTCTTTATGAAGCCCTACTTGATTTCTTCCCCACCATCACCAGCTAGAGGCCTGCATTTAATTACTTTGTATATATGCATATTATTTTCATTTTTTTGCTCTCCCTATTTTTATGTATTTATCTCCCCTATGGAATGTAAACTTCTTTTGAATGTTCAGTCTTTGTACCTTTGTCTTCATCAGTTGAACATATGGTCAGGCATTTAGTAAATAATTGTTGAGCAATCCATTTGGCTCTATGGATCAAGTGAAGACTTTTTGTTTATTTTTTAAGGATTTAAGGAGGTGAACTTTGCAGAATATCAGAAATGGAAGAGATCTTAGACTAGGAAACCTCAGAGCTCAGAGGGATCATAGAATCATAGAGATCTGGATAGAATGTTAAGCCTGGAATCAAGAAAACTTGTTCTTTTATTTCTGAAAATTTGTTTTTGTTTATGAATAAAATATTTTTAAATTTTAATTTATTTATGAAATGCAAGACAACTTCCTCAGTATTATAATTGGAATAATAATAGCACCTACTTCTCAGGGTTGTTATGCACTTTGAGAAAGTATAGGGCATCTTAACTTTTAGACCATTTCCACTTCTTTCTCCCCAGTGTCAAAATATCCATTCATCTGTTGGTATGTTATCCATGCATCTATTAGTCCTCAGCCTTTTCCCATCAGGTTTCTTGTAAAGTTCTCCCTGCCTTGTCTCTTACTTGTCTGTGCAGCCATGGTGGTCCTCTGTAGAACATATACTTCTTCATGGGCTGTTTGGTCCTTGCATC
This sequence comes from Sminthopsis crassicaudata, assembly GCF_048593235.1. Taxonomy (NCBI): domain Eukaryota; kingdom Metazoa; phylum Chordata; class Mammalia; order Dasyuromorphia; family Dasyuridae; genus Sminthopsis; species Sminthopsis crassicaudata. The sequence continues at coordinate 309,167,403 of NC_133621.1, read as the reverse complement.
CCCAGTGCCTGGCATTGAGTAGGTTCTTAGCTTTCGCTGCTTCCCTGGACAGTTGTGGAATATTACTTTTGCTTTCATATTTGATCAATGTGTTGGTTTTGCTTAACTTTTATTTTCTTTGTTGCCAGAGAAGGCTCACTGGTTGGTTTCATCTGGAAATGACTGGGATGCAAAAATAAAAAGCATCAATAAACCCTGAAAGTCTCCCTCTGTATTATTTGTTTGTTTTTGACTGAACTGAATTGATTTCTTTTAGCCAAATTCCCATGGTCAGATACTTTTTCCTGCTTTATGATTTAAACTCATTGAAGGCCATGATGAGTATTTTCGGCCAAAACGCCTTTCCTTTCTATTCTCCCGATTTGGCTTTGTGCCTGCCTGGACCTTCAGCGTGAGAACATCCCTTCCCTGGAGTAAGACAGGGGATGGTATGCTCAGCAGAGTAGCATTCTCAGGAGTAGACTCCACAATGCAGAAATCAGTGTATTGGTTTCAAACACTATTGACAGCCCAAATAAGAAAAAATCTCCTAGAATCCCAGTTCTTGGACAAGTCAGATCTCTCAGAGACCACTTCAGAGATCACAGTATCATAAAAACTGCATCTCAAAGGGACTGCGAGGATTGTCTTGTTCCACTTGGAACATTTCTCAGGTATGAAAGTGGATGCCCAGAGACCTTAAGTGGCCACACTAGAAAGTAGCCAAACCGAATCTTCTGTCTTTACCTGTTCTTTTTTGGATGCTGTCTTGGCATCTTTTTAAAGATGGAAGAATCTGAGGCAAAGCAAGCAATTTCCCCAAAGTCAGAGAGCACTTCAGTGACCACTCTGAGAGTCCCACTCATATTTCCTTAGTCATAATCTGATTCTTTTCTATACCTTCAGTCTGCATTTGAGATCCCCTAAACTACCTTGTTCAGGCTCTTTCCTCTAGCCCTGACAGCTTCATTACCATCCTCAAATAGAACTAATAACCTCTTTTAAGGATTTATTTGCATCCCACTACTTTATTAAAGCCATGATTAAGTGGTTTCTTTTCAAATTTCTAAGGATTATCTAATTGCACCATCATGTCCAAGTATGCAGAGTTCGTTTTGTGTTCTCTCGGTCTATCTTTAAGACTTCAATTTCATTCCCTCATCTTCTTGTGGTTATGTCACTACATCAGACAACTTGGAAAAGGGCCATTCTTGCTCTACTCTAGTTCTGTAAAGAAAAAGTCTACAAATTCATTCCTCTCTAACTAAGTCACACAGTCTTCCCCCCCAATATAGACCCCAAGAATCTCAGCTTTGGAAATATGAGAAAAATCATTCAATCTAATTCCCTTCTTAAACCCGGAACTCACTCTGAAGAATCTTGGCCAAGAGCCTGCTATCACTCCCTTCCAGTGCAGATTAACTCCCCTAAACTAGTGACTTCATTGCTGGAGTAGAGAGAATTTTTGAAAAATTCTCCTTATATGAAGAAGGAATCAATTTCACTGTCATTTCCACATTGGATCGCAGTTCTGCCCTTTGAGGAGCCTAACCAAATAGATTTGAAAATCAGAGATATCTTGGGATTGTCCCACTGAGTCTATCCCCATTCCCCAGCAAACTGAAGTCATTGCAGACTTGATTGCCCATTTCAGAAGTCTCAGCACCTTCTTCAACAAGAACAGCTCCTGACACTATTCATCTGAGAAAGCCTTTCTCGTTTTCTTCTCTGTACAAAGAGTAATATCAGATCATTAGAAGCATTGTCTTTCGATAGCACTCAGCACAGTGTCTGGCACATAGGAAGTGCTCCAAAAATATTCACTGATTTGAATTAACATGATGGAAAAGAATCCTAGGTGAGCTTTTTTCTCTGTCCTGTCTTATCATTCTTTTGTTTTTTCTTCCAGTTTAAAAAAATGTTTTTCCCTCTTACCCATGCACCAACTGTCTTCACCAAGTTCCTTGAAAATCCCAATTTCTCCCTTTTGCTCCCAGTTCTAGATCTGTCCTCAGTTGATTATAAATGTGCCTTGAGTAAGACTTCATAATCTTCTAAAGGAACTTATTTGTATTCTTTTGTTTGGATGGGAATTACACTGCCCAGAAGGCTTTTGCATTGTCCCATAAACAGAGACATCCATGTCGGACCAAAGGTCTGGCTGAACACAGATTTACCAAACAGATTATATGTATGTGGAGGTGTATATCTTTGTATAGATACACATATGTATATATGTTCTTCTTCCATATGACTCTAATGATAGTTCAACAGTTTTTATAGATCCAGACTTAGAAGCAATCTTGTCTACCTTCTTCCCTTTACAGATGAGGAATCTGGTCCATTCATGAGAACCGATTTCCATAATGTTGGGTTCAAGCTCGGTTCCTCTAACTCTAAATACAGCATTCTTTCTACTAGATATCTCTCTTTTAGGTTCAGCATTATCACTGAACCTATCACATAATTTCAATATTTTCCTTCTCTCTGACTTGGCCATATCCTTTCCATCTCTAACTCCTATGACCTTCCTAAAATATGGTGCCCAGAATTGACTATTTTGTACCTGTGACTAATAATCTGGAGAAGGCATGAATGTTAATTAAAGAGAGGTATTGCTGTGAAAGGAGGCACAGGTGTTCATGTCCCCTTCCAAGGCAACCCTACTCAGGAAATGGTGGTCAAAGTGGGAGCCTTGTGCAGAAACACACACACACACACACACACACACACACACACACACACACACAGAGTCACAGAGACAGAGAGGGACTCAGCGTCAGAGAGACAAAGACAGACAAACACACACACATAGAGGCAAAGAAAGAGAAATAGACAGAAAAAGGCAGAGACAGAAAGTCAGAGAGACAGAGAGACTGAGACAAATAGAGATAGAGACAGAGGGAGGCTACAGAGAAGTAAACAAAGTGATAAATCAAGCAAAAAGCCAGTGCCTCCTTGGAAATGAGAAGAGAACACTGCAAGTGGGAGTTGGGGAGAAAGCATATTGGAAGGAAGAGGAATTTAGAAAGGAAATCAGTTGGTCCACTAATGTTTGCCACATACTTGCTAGATGCCAGGCTTTGTACTAAACACTACAAGATACAAAAGAAGGTAAACATAGTTCCTACTTGCATTCTATTGGGGGAGAGCACAGATACATAAATTTGAATAAATATAGAGAAGATAGACTATAGCCTTGAAGGGGGAAGCTCTGGAAGTTCATGGGAATAAATTCCATTTCACTTCAAGCATTTCAAGGGTTCAGTGGTGAGACTGGGTGATGCAAAGGTGAAGGAACTATTTTCATCTCCATAGAACTTTGTGGTTGGCAGATTCTTTTGTTCTCACCAATCTTCTGAAATAGTTAAAATATTTATTCCCTTTTTATAGATGAAATTCTGAGGACCAGGAGGGACTTTCCTAAAAGCCCATAGTATAAGGAACTAGAAATTTTAAAAGTTGGGGCAGGAAGGGGCCTCAAAAGACATTTAATCCAATTCCTTAATTTTGTAGGTGAGAAAACTGTGATCCAGGGAATGATCCAAGGTCATAAAGAACAAAAGCTTTAGAGATAGGATTTGGACCCAGGTACTCTGATGTCAGTTAATTTTCATTATTAATATTTTAGTAGTACTGGTAGTGATAGTAGTAGTAGTAGTAGTAGTAGTAGTAGTAGTAGTAGTAGTAGTAGTAGTAGTAGTAGTAGTTGTTGTTGTTGTTGTTGTTGTTGTTGTTGTTGTTGTTGTTGTTGTTGTTGATGTTGCTGTTGTTGTTTCATTGTCATTGTTGCTATGAGATGAAAAATCCCATATTTTCCCACAAGAGGAAGTATACAGGCCTAAATCTCGAGCCCAGGTTCAATAGTCCTTCTATTAGATACTTCCCTTGTCTTCACAATCAGCATTTTGGATATTTCTTTAAATTATCAAGCACCCTACTTATATCTGTTGGCCGGCAAGACCTAGTTTCTGGAACATCCCTATTTGAGGCCACTTGGATACACGTGAGCCTGCATATGATGAGCTATGGATAGAGTTTACTTAAATTTTTGAAAAATATTTGCTCAGGTATCCCATGATGTCTTGTATCAAAGATGAAGAAATGTATTCCAGACAATATCCAATTAGAATGATTCAGAACTGGATATGTGGCCAGCCTCGAAAAGTAATTAATTGTGCAGTGTCAACATGAAAAGTATGCTCTGATGGAGTGCCCCAGGGATATATGCCTGACCCAATGTTGTTTAATAATCTGACCAAGGATTTACATAAATGCATGAGTGTATGACATATTTATCAAATTTGCTAAGCCAATGGATAAAAGTTTCAAAGAAGCAAATATCTATTTGAAGTAAAAAAAAATCTTATTAATTAGTATTCTTCTGAATGATAAAGAAAATTAATAATAATAATAATAATAATAAGAAAAACAATAGTCTCTAATATGATAAACCTGAAGATTTCTGGAATATCTCTTCTGAAAGTATATCATATTAGAGATTATTATTTTTCTTTTAGTGGAGTAGATGGTATGTTTAGATGATCACTGAAGTCTTTACCAATTTTTATATTCTTGAATCTCCTTATGTTTTGGTAAAAGTCTGTTAATAGAAGTGAGGAGTATTAGGATTATACTACAAGGTTGTTTTTTTGTTTTTTTTTTGGTTTGTTTTTTTTAGTTGTTATAAAGCAAGGTTCTCCCCCCCCCCCCAGGCTGGGGTTAAATGACTTGCCCAGGGTCACACAGCTAGGAAGTGTTGAGTGTCTGAGACCAGATTTGAACTCGGGTCCTCCTGAATTCAAGGCTGGTGCTCTATCCACTGCGCCACCTTAAAGCAAGGTTCCTAACCTGGACCGAATGAGCTGTTATTTTTTTTTTTTTTTGATAACTAATGCAAAACAACTATTTCATTCATGTATTGTATATTTTCTTTTATGCATTTACAAATATTCTGAGAAAACATCCAAAAGTTTCACCAAATTGCCAAAAGGGAGTCACAGAAGAGTCTGAGAATGCCTATCTAAATTATTATCTTCATTGTGATTGGTTAGCATTGAGGTCAAAGTTCTCAAAGTTAATGCTTAACTTATTTACTTCTTATGTCTAATCATTGTTTCACTAAAATCTAGCACTTTCTACCATTTTGATTCCCTACCTTTATTTATTTATTTATTTGTTTGTTTGTTTGTTTGTTGGTTTGTTTTGCAAGATACTGAAGCAGTTTGCCATTTCTTTCTCCTCTCATTTTATAAATGTGGTAAACAAGGTTAAAAGACTTACCCAATATCATATGGATAGTAAGAATATGAGGTAACATTTGAACTCAGGTCCTTTTCTCTCCAGGACTGGCAATTTATCTACTGCACCATTTTGTTGCCTCCTTACTTGCACTCTCATTAATTCATGGATTGATTGGTTCATTACATCATTTAATTTTTTACACTAGAAAATTCATCTTAATAAACTTTTAGTCTTGGGAAAAGAATTGCTTGATATATAAACATTTTCTTTTCTTCTCTGATTTCTATTCCCATATTTATAAAGTGAGGCACTTGATCTCTGATCTCTAAAGTCCCAACTTTTCTGCACACTCAGAGACTGAAGATCCCGATTTACAATATTTCACCTTTGATGACTTTTCACAAAGTTCTGAAGCAACTCTTCCACTGCCCCCCTTTTTTGAATGGGGGCGGTCGTGGTATTTTTTAATCCCTGATTACAGTTTATCTAATTAGCTCATCATCTCTTACTTTCTAATCAACTGAAAGTTTGGGCCAAGATCATGCAAAGAATGCTCTGTGTACCAATTGGGTTTTACAGTAGTATGTCAGTTCACAGATGGAGTTTTCCTTTCATTTCTTAAATTTCTTTTTCATCAGCGTTCTAGGAAAGAAGGCCACAGCAGGAAAGAGTGGGAGCTCCTTGGGGCCTCAGACCCTTAAAAAAAACATAGTTCCCTTTCTCAGCTCTCAGGAGGATTTCTTCAGTTCTCTGTGGAGACCTATCACATCTTTCATTTTAATGGTCTCTTGGATCACTCTCTGGTTTCTCTTTCCATAGTCTTCCCATAAATTTTACTGTTTAATTCAGAAGACTTTTAAAAAATACCTATTAGACAGGACCTTACAGGATTATAGAATCCTAGTTCTGAAGATGAAAAGTACTTCAAGGAGTACCCAGTCCCTAGAGGAGGGAAATGGCATCCCAAAAGGGTCATATTTTGCTGGAAGGAACCTCATAAACATTTTATCAAATCCCCTCATTTCATAGCTAAGAGGACTGAGGTTTGGTTATTAAAGTTGATGCTGTGTAAACCCTGCCCTGAAGGAGATTATGTTTCAATGGGCAGCCCATGCAAGACTTGTTAATTAACTATGTTGATGGAGGATTCACAGAATCTTAGATTTGGAAACACTCATGAAGGGCTTTTAGTACAAATTATCCTTAATTTATATATACACCCAGGGCAGCTAGGTGGTACAGTGGATAGAGCACCATCCCTGAATTCAGGAGGACCCGAGTTCAAATTTGATCTCAGACACTTAACATTTCCTAGCTGTGTGACTCTGGGCAAGTCACTTAACCCCAGCCTCAGGAAGGGGGGAAAAAAAAAAAAAAATATATATATATATATATATATATATATATATTTACACCCATGTGTGTGTGTGTGTGTGTGTGTATTTCTGTATTATATGGTTGTATGTATATTCATGTATATATCTATATATCTATTTGTTATATATTTAGATACATAATTATATGTATATTTTACATTTACATTCATTGTTATATATGTATGTATATATATACATTTATATATATTTTTACACACACACATATAATCATGTATACATAGTCCAGGTTTATCATCATCCTTAAAGACAAGGACATCTTCCCCTCTTGGGTGCCATCTATCTACTGTCTATTTGTCCTTAAGATACCTCTGTCCTGCTGTCTTTATTAAGGCATGGATTGAGGGAAACCATGAATTATTGATATTTTCTCTTTGTACCCCCTTCACTTTTTGTGGTGTAAATGTAATCATTTATATTTGAAGTGATTTGAAGAAATGCTTGTTAATTGTTTTCTCTGAAGAGACTTGAACTCAGGTCTTCCCAAATACAGGCCAGCTCTCAATCCATCATTTCTTTGCATTCTGGTTGTCTATCTTGATAATTATTCTCAGCAGTTGATTGTGAACTCCCAGTACCCAGCCTAGTCTTCTCAGATAATAGTGCCTTAAGAAATGTTTATTAATTGGTTCAAGGTCTGCATGCTGAACATAGTCCCCCTGCCCATATTTGATCCCTCTACCCCTGGCAATCTATCACCTCTCAGCCACTTCTTTTGTTCAGCTTATCCTTCTGCTAGTGGACAGCTCTCGGTCAGCGGTAATAGTTTCGTGTTTCATCCTTGTATTCTATAGTGTCTAGGCCCTTTTATACACAAGGGAGAGAGATCTGAGATTGGGTCTGGGCTTCATATCCCAGCTCAGCTACTGGCTATTGTTTGACAATACACCAGTCACTTAACCTCTGTCTCTTCATCTGTACAGTGGAGATATTAGTAACATTACCTCTGGTCCAGAGCTATTGTGAGATCAAATAAGTAAATGTACTTAGAGATCTTTGCAAATCATAAATCTACATATAAAGGTCACTGGGGCTTAATAAATACTTATTGGAAGATAGTTAGAAACCTGTGGCTACACCTTTTATGACAATTGGTTCTATAGCCTTTGTATAGATTTTGAAAAATCAAATTGGCTTAAATCCCAGAGCCATCCTATTACAACTGTTCAATCAATAAACAAAGCATATATTAAGCACCTACTGTATATAGGGCTCTGTGCCAGACAGTAAAGGAAGTGCAGAATCTAGATAAATTATAGTTCTCATATTTATGGAATCCAGTTTAAAAAGGGAACAGACAACTTATTCTCTGTATTATGCTTTGCAAATCATAAATCTACATATAAAGGTCACAGGAGCTTAATAAATACTCATTGGAAGGTAGTTAGAAACCTGTGGCTACACCTTTTATGACAACTGGTTCTATAGCCTTTGTATAGATTTTGAAAAATTGAATTGGCTTAAATCCCAGAGCCATCCTATTACAACTATTCAATCAATAAACAAAGCATATATTAAGCACCTACTGTATATAGGACTCTGTGCCAGACAGTAAAGGAAGTGCAGAATCTAAATAAAATATAGTTCTCATGTTTATGGAATCCAGTTTAAAAAGGGAACAGACAACTTATTCTCAGTATTATGTTGTGAGTACAGGTGAAAGAGTTAAACCCAGTTTTCAGTGAGGTTGGAGCAAAGGAGTAGAAAGTAACAGGCAAGACTTTATGGAGGATTTGGCCATCTAAATGATGTCTGAAGGACATTATATTTGGCTTTAAAAAACAAAAGTTTTAAGTGTCAGTGAAATAGTTCCAGGAGAGAAGTGAAATACATGAAGAAAGAGAGACATAATCAGAGCAATTTTAGGACTACCATATTAAATGTGATGTGTACATTAAAAACCAAAACAATAACAGAAATAGGCTGGATGGAAGAGATATTCAAGGTATAAATCTTTTTTGTCAGATGTTCTTTTTTGGAATGAGGGAATATCGATGTTTATTGATTATTGTCAGGCTCATAAAATTTTTCAAAAGAGTTTCACAAAGGTGAGGCATTCACAAATGCAGAAAAGTCATTCTCTGTGCGGGGGACACTGAGTGGAGAAGGTGCTTCAGAATATATCTAATGCAACCCTGTCATTTTACAAAATGCAAAATTGAGGCTGAAGGGGCTGATGTTTTCCTGAGATGACAGAGTGTATGATCTGGGTCAAGAATCCGTTTCATGATTCCCAACACAGGACTCTGCCACTTACTTATTCTTCCTAACCAGTGAAGTCACAGGATCTGGCTATTTTCCGTTTCTAAATCAGTTGCTTTTTAGATTCTTCACTTTCATGAGATTTCATCCACACACACACACACACACACACACACACACACACACACACACACACACACACACACACACACACACCAATCCCTCTAGACTACTGCACTTGAAGAAGAGGAGATAAATCTACAAAAATGGTTTCACTTTTAGACTAGATTCATTTCCTGATCTCCTTTCCCTCCCACATGACAGAAAAGACAGGATCTTCTGGATTATCCAGGTCCCATCTCACTGTCGCATTCTGGGATTCAATATCAGGCTTGAAGAAATAAAGATAGCAAAGGGAATGAGAGCATTAGGATGGCAATGAGATTTCCTTCTGAACATTTCCTCTATTTCTGGCTTGAAGTAGTTTCCATTCCAAAATCATGAAGACACCTTTGAGTGCATAAAGGAGTCAACATTGCATTTAAGCAGTTTAAGTGTCTTCCCTAAGTCTTCCCTACATCCTCATACAGACTCACGCAACCTCACGGACCTCAGGGACACATAGCAGAAACTTGTTCTCTGGTATCCTTATTATGGGGCTTTCTAGCTTCCTCTTGAATATTTTTCTGATGACATGATGCTCAGTCTCACCAAAGGTCATTGCTATCCATGGTTGACATTGTCTGAATTGATCATTAAACCAACACTGGGATTGGAGAAAATAAGAGATCCTTATTCTCTCTGAAGTAATCCATAAAGATTTCTTCTCTACCCTTTTGAGAAAGAACAAAGACAAATGGAAGGGAAGGGAGACAGAAGAGGCATATGAAGGCTGAAAGAAAACATGCAAACATACATAGAAATCATGTGAAACAAACAGATGCATTTGTGAAAATAACGGAGAAGAGAGGCTAGATCAAGAATGATGTGGGTCTTGTCCTTCCTTTCTATCAGCCCTTACAGTAGCCCATTTAATCAGTCCTAGAAAATCCCTCTATTCAGACAACCCTGAAATTCAACAGGAAAAGGGTGAACATGAAGGAAAAATAAGCTGAATGAGAATGGTGGAAGGGAAATATAGGATCTCCCACCGATGAACTTCTATACATTGAATGAAATGGCTCTTTTGATCCATGTGGCATATATGATTGCCCTTTTGGGGAGAGAGAATGCCTGTTTGTGAATTATGAACTCTCTCACACTCTTTACCCCCATCTCTTTCTCCTTCCCTCCCTCCCTCTCCTTTTCCTGCTCCTATTCCAGTTGTCTTTTTGCCCCAAAATCACACTTCTTTTCCCTTTACTAGTAGAATGCTCTTAAATGATCTTAAGCCATATCTTTCAAAATCCTATTTATAACTTAATTTAAACACTTCTAGATCTGAAAAACCCCTTATGACTCATAGATTTTTAGATTTAAAAAAATCAATGACCATCTCATCCAGTCATCATTTAAATAAGTCTCATCACTCAATGATAACATCATATGTAGTCCTCTATGCTTTGGGTGTAAACCTCCAATAATAACAAGGAATTCATTCAACATGCCTTGAGGATTGCTAGCTTTGTCTCAGTCTTATATTAAGTCTGCATTACCTCTTCATAACCCATTCCTCCTACTTCTGTTCCTTTAAGGCCAGCTAGAACAGGCCAACACCAGTTCCTCATTACAGCCCTCCAAATACAGGAAGGAGATCCATGAATCTTCTCTACAAATTTATGCTTGCACAAGTTATCCTGTATACCAGATTTCCAACAATTACCAATGAGAAAACTTGGTTTTCTTGGCCAAGTAGGTCTTAGAGACATGTCTAGCTAAACTTCTCAGATCATCTAGAGCAGAGGGTTTTGTTTTGTTTTTGTTTTTTTTTGTTGTTGTTTTTTTAGAGATAATGTATTTGTCTGACAGAAAATATTATAACAAATATTGTAATAGTATAAATACAAATAGAGCCCTACCCTTGTCAGAACTCAGATTATTAGGGTAGAACAGATATTCTTAAACTTGTTTTTGTTTTTGTTTTGTTTTGTTTTTGTTTTGTTTGTTTTTTTGGCAGTGCGGAAAAGCTTATGGACGCCTTCTCAGAATCATGTTTTCAAATATGGGAACTATAATGAATTACAATTATTTTGACCTAGTTATCAAAATATTAAGATACTTTTTTTTTGAAGTTTGTGGGCCCCAGATGAAGGAGGCTTTGTCTAGAGGGAGCCTGGCATTGATTAATGAGGCAGTGCTGAAGAAATCTCCTCTGATCAGTCAAGGAGAAGAGCATATGATAGGGTTTCTTGTGGTCACTGGATGACAGAACACCTCTGCATCCATCCTCTACAGAGGTGGCCTTAAAAGAACAAGGAGGCGGCTGAGCCAACAGAACAGATGGTGAACAGTGATGAACAAGGACTCTGGAGGGGCCTTAGGATCGGATGTGATTCTCAACATCTGGCCCACAACCAGTGACCCGTCAAGCCAGCAGAACATGGGATGTGCCCAGAGAAAGGGCAAGAAAGGAGGCCAGTCACAGCGGGTGTTAAGAAGTAATCTAACACGCTCCTTAGCTGAGTGTCTTTCCAAATCAAACATCCATTCTTTATACTTTTAGCCTAATGTCTATTTGAAAGGCGGGTGAGAGATCCGAGGATTCATTGAAGGAAATGAGGATATTTTGCCTGGAAAAGACATGTCATTGTGGGTGAGGGGAGTGGACTTGACCTTTGTCTTTAAGTATCTCCTAGCATCCAGGCATAAAACACAGCAGGCTCATTTTGAAGAGTGCCAAACAAGAAAGAACAAAGGGCAGGGTATCTGCTAAGAGACTAGTGAGTTTCAGATCCATGTAAAGAAAAAACCAACATGACTTTAGAATATATCTCAATTGGCCCCGGGAGTCCAGTCCTCCATTTCCTAAGCACGTGACCCTGGGCATAATATCTCCCTTCTCTGAGTTTCACTTTGGAAAAGGGAAGGAAATAATGCTTATAACACATACCTTTTCATATTCTTTTTTTCTAAATACACTTTAAAATTTTATGTACTATATGTAGGATGTGTGGGATTGCCTGTCATCGAGGGAGGGGGTGGACGGAGGGAGGGGATAATTTGGAAAAATGAATACAAGGGATAATATTATAGAGAAAAATTACTCATGCATATATACTGTGAAAAAAATATAAATAAAAAAATAAAATTTTATGTACTATTTCATTTTTCCTCAGTTACCTGTAGAAAACATTTTTTAGCATTTCTTTTTAAAATGTTGAATGCTTCCATATTTTTTTAATGAAAGCTCATTCTCAAACTTTAAGGATAGCTTAATGTGAATAACTATTATTATACTCTTCCGGTTTTGTGATTTCATCCACACAAAGTAATAATTTCCTTTCCCAATGTAGTTCAGCAGATTATCTGAACTTAATTAAATAAATATATAATAATCAAATTCCAAGTTTACAGAATCATAGATTTAGACCTGGGAGAGATCCTTGAGGGAATGGATTCCAATGCTCTCATTTTATAAGTGAGTAAATTGCGGCATAGAGACTATTATAAGCTCATACAGAGCTAGACTTGAAGTCGGATCCTCTGATTAAAAATCCATCATACTTTGTGCATTATTTGCTGTGTCCCATTTCTTGTCTTAGAGAATGGGCCAAAAGCACAAAAAGGTTCAGTGATATTTTCTGGTCCTGGAGCTGGAATGTATCAGATGTAGAGCTTGGGCACAGGTCTGTCCTAATGCAAAGCATCCATTTATACACCAGCCAGCTTGCATCTCCTCATCATTGGTACTATTTCTAATGCTTTAAGCTATTTAGAAATTGGATGGAATGCTTTAAGAGGTGGAGAGGTAGCAAAGAGAGCCAAGCTCACACCCACGTGCACACACCCACACACATGTATATGCACATACAGAGAGAAGAAGAGAGAAAGAGAGGGAAGGAAGGAGGGAAGGAGAGAAGAAAACAGGGAGGGAGGGAAGGAAGGAAAGGAAGGAAACAGAGAATGAGAGTTTTAGCTCCCAGCTCCAGGAAAATATCAAGTGATTATTTTGGCAGATATAGATATGGGCAAGGTGGATTGAGGAATGAAATGTCTGGAGTCAGGAAGAACAATGAGAAAGCTAGTATAATTGTCAAGAGAAGATGTGAGGTGGATAGCTATGTATCTCGATGCATGTAGTTTTAGTTATGAAGAACCAAGTTAAAATTTGAACTTCATTTATGTCCCCAAATAAATAAATAAACTTTTCTCTGCCTTAGTTTCTTCATCAGTAAAATGGGATTTTCATAACATCTATCTTCAGGGTAGTTGAGAGGATAAAATATGATAACATATAAAATACATAATAATCTTAAAGTACTATATAAATTCTGGCTACTATAATTATTTTATTATTGGCTCTAAGGAAGGATATTCTATCATGGAACTTGGAGGAAGAAGAGACTTTGGATAGGAGACCATGAGTTCAAATTGAGATCTATTAATGTAGTGCTGATAACATGAATTGGTCAAGATGTCTCAGAGACAATTCCAATTTAAAGTTTTGTGTTAATAAATATTTAATAATCATATTCCATATTCCAAACCTCAGATAATTAACAAAGCTTCAATATGCTATTGAGAGGAAAAGCCTTTATAAAGATATGAACAATGAATGAAGGGAAGGATGAATAAACAAATGAACTGTTAAACACACAAATAAATTACAATTATGCAGCATTTTAAGGTTTGCAAATCCCTTTATTCACAGTCAGATATGAGCTAATTTGGGGGCAAGAGACCACCAGTAAGAGGAGGGAAAAGCAATGGCTTCATGTAGAAGGTGGCATTTTTCCTTCTGGGTAGATAGGAAGTCTTATATGCCCTCATAAGGACCTCTCCTAAGGAGAAAGATCTTGGAAGTTTTCCGACAGAGCTGCCAGGATAGATGAACCGAGGTCCTCTTCCTTATTGTTCTTATCCCTATTCCCTGGGGAACTCTGGGACCTGGGAGAGGAACCCATTGTAGAGTGGACAAGTTTGCAGATTTGAGAGCTGGAATGATCCGAGTCTTTGTTGAAACCTCCCCTCCCCCACCAAGTGTTTTAAAAACCTAATAATGAGGGCCAGGGAGATGCAACCTGGCTGAGTCAGCTTCCCTAGACTACCTGGAAAGCTTAGAGGGCAATTTATTTTTAAAATCACTCTGCAAACACCTGGAGGGAGAGCAAGGTGTTAAGTAGCCATCATCCTGCATTTGTCAAAAGCAAATCATCTCAATGTAGCCTCATTTCTTTCCCTGACAAGGACATGAAGGTGGCAGATGGGGACCCCTGGGAGATAGGACCTTCCCCACCATGAGCCATGGCCCCCAGCTCCTAGCTCAGAGTCCTGCAAAAGCACTAAATGAATGCTTGCTAATTAATGGTTCACATTAGAGACACATTGCAAAATGAGCAAAGAACACAGACCTTCAAGCAGCGTGGATTCCATAATTTCTTCTGCCACTTAGGGGTTTGGAAAGCCCAAATTGCAAACCCATTTTCCTCTCGGTAAGGGGAACATGATATTTCACTCACAGCATTACCCAAAGATTGTTGTAGAACCTGAAGTCCAAAGGTTCAAAGCCTGCCTCTGATACTTATTCCCTGAGTAATGTGTATAGTTCATCCAACTTCTGGCTTTCGATCACTCCTTTGTAAAATGGAGTTTGGATTATATGCTTCTCAGACTAGCTCCAGATGTAGTCTCCCAAATCCTAGCAATATAAGGTAGACTAATAATCAGAGCCATTTGACTGGTAGTGAGGGAGCTTTCCATAATTAGAAGTATTATTAAGCAGAAGCTTAATAACTACTTCCCAGGGATATTCTAGTGTGGGTTCCTCTTTAAAGGTAGATGTTTGGATTCTGTGACCTCTAGGATGCCTTTTAAGCCTAAAATGATGAGGGTGTGGAAATGACATTGTGGGCCTAAATAATAATAGTTTTATATTCACTGAGTACTATGTGCCTATTACTGGTTATTATAGTGTCTGGTTTTGGTTTGTTTTTGTCTAATTTGGATCTAAGAACAACATTTTGAGGCTATCTACAAACAGTAAAATGCTAAGATGGATGTGGATCAGCTATCAAAAATCATCATTTCTTGGTTAGCAGAAGCCACCCAAGAAAGAATTAGGGAGGAAGATGATGATTAGCATTTATTAAATAGCACCTACTATGTGTCAAGCAGGAGGCTAAGCATTTTACAAATATCTCATCTGATACTCATGGTAGGTGCCATTACTATCTCCATTTTACAACTGAGTGAGTCCAACAGGGTTAAATGATTTGCTCAGCTAGTAAGTATCTGAAACTACATTTGTTTCACAAGTCTTCTTGATTCCAGCTTTGTCCACTGCCCCGTCTATCAGCAGGTGGTAGTAAACAATACAACAGACTCAAATTAAGGAGACATTTTTGAATAGTCATGTACATACAATAGTAATACAGTTTATCCTGGGAGATATCGGGATCACCAAAGTAGAGTCAAGAAGTACTGAGTCAGGAACCTCCCAAAACATGGTTTTATTGTTGGATGTATTGTGATATGTGAAGAGATCTGTGCCAGTGTAATCACTACCATTATCTTAAACAACGTGATATTATTAAGTACTTACTGTGTTCCCATGTGGGCTTCTTGCTAGGGATATAAAGGGGAAAAAAGTCTCTGTTCTCAAGGAATTCACATTGTAATAAGAAAAATAACAAAAATGTTTGGGAGAAAATGGAAATAATCTCAGAGTAAAGGCACTAGGAGTGGGAAAATCTGGAAAGGGTCTGGGATTTAAATAAGAACCAGCCAGGCCTGGAGTCAGGAAAACCTGAGATCACCTCTGACTTCAGGTACTTTTTAGCTATGTGGCCCTGGACAAGTCACTTCACTCTGTTTCAGTTTCCTCTTCTGTAAAATAGGGATCATAATAGCATTTGTCTTCCAGGGTTGTTGTGAAGATCAAATGAGATGATAATTATAAAGTGCTTAGCAGAGTGCCTGGTGCATATTAATGTTCTATAAATGTTAGCTATCTTTGTGATTATCATTATTACAGTGTGTGGATGGAATGATTATTGATGGCCTATCCAGCTCCAAGAAGTCATATTTTTGAAACTCTGGAAAGAGCAAGTACAGCTCTGTACTCTCAAAAGTGAATGTCTATTCTCAAAAGAAACCTTGTGTACATCCTTACTTCTTCCTCCTGTGGAGAGGAGGGGGAAAGTGGGCAGTCCTAAATTAGGGTTGGCATTTGTCCGTTAGGCTGGCTATGGCATTGCTGTGGAGAGATGGTTTTTCTCTGGGTTGCAGATGTCTGTACCTGGAGGCAAGATATTGTTTCGGTACCCAGGCTTTCCCGAAAGGCAACAGAGGCAAACACAACACCTACTTCCCAGCCCACATCTGAGGGCTGGTGTGAAGGAAAGGGATATTCTTTCATAATGAGGGCAGTGGCAGCTGCGTGACCAGGTAGACACAGATGGCCGATTCTCCCCAACCGATTGTCAGGGAGAGGATGATATGAGTACTGCTCATGCTTTCAGGGAGAAATTTCAGTGTCCTTATTACTGAATTGTTTATTGGTCTTGGGATCGCCAGTCTATCAGACGGGACCATACTCTAGTCAAAGGCCACTGTTGTGTCCCAGTAGGGGAGGAAGGGCAGTAGAAAGAAAAGCAGAAGAATTGAAAAATGTATAATCAAATTATGTTTCTTGAAAAAGGCAAAGCTCAGGGTCTGATCTATTATCCACCTTATTGCTTCGGACATAGGTATTGTACATGAGCATAAGTCTTAGCATCTATACCCCTCTTTGTGTGCATCACCATTTACCACTGGTATTTATTCATCTCGGGGCTTTGACGTGAATGTGGACAGCTCCCCGCCACATTATAACTCTCTACTTGTTTAATTCTGTTCCTCTCCCTTTCTGACTTTGCTGACAAAAGTAATCTGCTTCTGGCCTCCTGTAATGCAAAGTTTAAATTGTGAGCTCAGATCTGTAGGCTTAAAAAATAATTCTCCAGCATTGAAGATCCTCTAATCAGGTTATCAGGATAGGAGTTTCAGGCTGTGTGATACGGCTCTCACCCGGTGCCCAAGATTAACTCTCCTTCCTGGGCTCCTTCAGGAGCCGAGGCTGCAGATGAGGTCTGAAGCATTAACTATAATGGATTAATCAAAATGAAGGAGAAAGAGAGTGATCTGAGCAAATGCGCATCGATTCGGGGCCCAAACACTTAGAAATGAGAGGTGACCAGGAGCTCCCAGAACGGGCTTTACCATTATGTAAAACCCGAGACCGATTCATTCGGAAAAATACCTTTTGAGATTAGTGGGGCAGACTCCATTTTCAGAGCCAATTAGATGTGTTCCTTGAACAACTGGCTTCAAAGTCATTTCTGGAAGGGCAGATTGGATTCATTACTTTTCCCTTCAATAGTTTCTATGATCAGTTCTCAGGATTAAGGACTGGCGCACACACACACACACACACACCTTCCTCCACTCCTGCAGCCTCCTCCCACCTTCCACATCATTAACATGCAAACCTTGTAGCCTCAGGAGGGCTCATACACCTGAGACTGCAGCTTTCCGTGCCCCCTTCCCACAGCAATGACAGGCTTTATCCAAGAAAGGTCCCTTGCAACTGTACCTGAGATGGAGAAAACTCTCTATCTCTAGTTTCATCATGCAGTCCATTAATAATCACAGCTGCCATTTATATGGTGCTTAAAGGGATGCGAAATCTTTTAGAGACAGATTTTTCCTCAGTGGATCCCAGCACCATGTCTGACAAATAATAGTTTCTTAGTATATTTTTATTGATTGAATGTCACAATAGCCCTGTAAGATATGTATAATTATTGCCCCCAATTTTGAAAATGGAGAAAGAATACGGTTACATAGTTAACCCATGGCTAAGTAGGGATTCCAAGTCATCTTCCTAACTCCAGGTCCGGTGCTCTAACCATTGCCCCAAATGGCCTCTCTTTTTCTCTGTGTTATGGGGCTCCCATTCCCCTTCAGATCAGCTGGGAAGATTATTTTTCTTCATGCTTTCATGCTTACAATGAGCCTCTTTCTTCAGTTGAGTGGCTATTTTTAACTGACCCTTAATTTTAATTCAGGGCAGATCCTGATGGTGACTCTTGAGCCAAGTAAGAGTTTAAATAGCAGATACAGAGTCTTAAAATCTCAGGGTTGGATGGAGGCTTAGAGATGATCTAGTCTGATTCTTACTTGACTGAGCAAGACTCCTGTATATATCACCCCAAAAGTATTCATCTGTTTAGTTCAATTCCATACATGTTTTGGGGACAGAATACTAAACAGTTCATTAAGTTAAGTCCACAGGCATTTATTAAGCTCCAATTCTATACCAGTGCTGACATGATCTTAGTCACTTTTCCTCTATGTATCTCAAGTTGTGCCTTAGGGTGACAAATAGTTAGATTTATTCTCAATGGCCTCCATCCATTTCCAAACCCATAATTCTTGAATTTCACAGGATAGACTTCTACCTCCTTTCCTAACCATGGCCTTCTCAGGTGATCTCAGCAATTGCCCCTTCTGTGCCTGTCATCCAACTGACTGAGATTTAAGGTTCAAGTACAATCACCCTTTGGGAGCAATCCCAGAAAGCTTCTTGTGGCATTTCCAGGAAGTAGCAGAAAAAAGAGGCAAAAAATCAAATGGACTCTTTTCCTGAACAATCCTGTAGGGATAAAGGGATGGTGGGGACTGAGAATTGTCAGCTGCCTGCTTGGAGATGTCAGGCTTTGCTCCTGGGCAGAGATTCTTGGCAGGTGGGCTTCTGTATGTACACAGTTATGCTCCCTCATATCTCTCCTGTTCATTGGATTTGCATTATCACCCATAATCCTGTAATTTCCTCCTAATCGCCCTCTCCGTTTTGCAGGTTGGCTGTACTTAATTGTAGTTTTTATGGTAAATAAATGGTATATCTGTTATGCTCCCTTTATCTGGCCTGCAATTCCTTCCAAAGAGGCCATTATCATGGCGGAGGCAGTAGAGCGAGGTGGAGATGTTGCTCGTTTAATGATGGGCCCTTAGAGCAGTTTTTTGGGGGGAGAGCAGGGGGGTGAAGAGGTTCATTGTCCAGAATGTATCTAAGGTATTGCAAGGCTGGTTTTTGTGGGAGTTGTTTAAATGGGCTGGTATTAGAGAAAGTGGAACAATCTCTGTCTCAGGGCAGCCCGTGGTCCTTACTCATTAGGGGTTAGATGCATCCCCACAGCCCCCAAACACCCCAGGTTTTTTCATTTGTTCTTTCTTTTTTGTTGTTCCTTCATTTGCCTCTCTCTTCTTCTTGTACCATTGTTTGACCTATTGGCATAAGCTAATGATCTTTGGCCTGTTTTTTTGCATCCCCTTCTGTCTAAACCATGGGACTTCTGGGACTTGACAACTGACTATTTCTTCATGTGTAATCCCCCCTCCCCAATTAGAGTATGAGATTCCTGAAAGCAAGGGATAGCTCATTTTATATATTTATGTGCCTAGAACTGAGCACAATCTTTGTCATAGAAAGCAATTCTTTAATCAAGCATATATTAAGTGACTGCTGTATGCCAGGTGTTAAAGGAGTAAGATTCCTTTCCTCAGGAAGCTTCTATTCTCCCGTGGGATTCAATCTCCCCAGTCAGAAATAAATGCCTAACAGAAACAAAGGAAGCTCAGGGTCATTGGAAGGAGAAAGAATGAGCAGAGTGTGAGGGTGGGGATGGCTCAGGAAGGGCCCCACATAGAAAGGATTAGTTGAGACAACTTTTGAAGAAAGCTGGGAATCCCAAACGTGGAGTATAACCTGGGCAAAGGGCTATGAATTGTGCCCAAGAAGCAGCAGACTGAATCGGCCGTGGACCATCGTAGGCTGTACGTATTCCTCACGTAGCCTAGCCCAACAGTAAAATTCCAGGTTGCAGCTTTTATTGGGGGGCTGTGGGCCCATGGGGGAAGGATGAAGGCCCTGCTCCTTGATGACCCTGCCATTTTGCTATCTCATCAGGATGTGTGAGGGGAAAGGCTGGGGCTGAACTCCTTCATCATGATGCTGATGACCCGAAAGCGCCTCCGAAGTTGTATGAGGGCGATTTTACATGATGGAGGCTATTATTAACAATAACTTCGCAGCACCAGGTTTTATTGGTCTCTGGTGACCGTGTTCCATATCATAAATAAGACTCTGAAACTCTATATCCAAAGGCCTTGACAGTCAGTATTAACTTATCTATGGCCTGAAAATCCTCAACCTTGTTAAGTCAAACTGTCAGTGCTCATTACCCATAAATTAGGGGGCTGGGGGGACCGATTTCACCCCCAGGTATTTATTAGAAAGCTCAGTAATGGGATTCAGTTCTGCAGGAGCTCTGCAAGTTTTGGCGGGTGAAGATGGGCCATTTGGCCAGGCTTATTAGCAAACCTGAGACCTGCCTCTCCTCCCCTGGGAGTCCCAGGAAGGAGGGAGAGAAGGTGGCAGACAGAAGCCTTTCTCTTGGCTGGCCGGTCTCTGTCTTTGAAGGGGAGCAACCCATAGAAGCCATTTTTGTCCTGATTTCTGTAGTGGAATCAATGTGAGGAGCAGCCATTGGTGCAATGCTTTTCTCTTCACTCATTCAGCAAATAACTCCTGAGAGTTTTCTTTATCCTGGGTATTAAAAGGGATTAAAAGGAAAATGTGTTTGAACCTGTGATTTCATTGGTGTTGAGGACACGTGGGGGGAAAATACATTTCAGCAATGCAGATCACCGTGTGGGGAACTTAGTCCCCTAGAGTGACATCCTCTGGCCATTCTGGGTAAGAAGGCCTGTTTTAATGACTTTCTTCACTCCATCACACCAGGTCTCCCCTAAGGGACTGAGCAAGGACCTAACCCTCGGCGCTGCCCAATAAGGCGGAGTTCTGCGGGCCATTGTCCGCGGCAATATTTCTGGCCTCCATCTTTTTTTCTTGGCAGTCACTTGCCTGGAACTGCACCCAAGCCATCTTTCCAAACGGCCACATCAGTTCTGGGGAGATGGAGATGGATTGTGGTGACAGGACTGTCCCTTTTGTCCGCTGCCCATTTGTCTGGGCACGGGATCTGTGGGGATCCATACTAATGCAATTAGCCACCCTCACAGTGCTTTTTAATTACAGATCAATCGTAGCACCGCATGGCAAAGTCATCGGCAAGACCTCAGCAGCCAGGGAGAGTCTTGGCAGGCTGTGCCCGGGTTGCTGCTTCTGGGTGCGGGGCCTGATTGGCAGGGAGAAAGCACTGCAGTAGAGAACCATCAGAACAGATTAGTCTAGGTACCTGGAGATGTGGCAGATAGAAAAGAATGGTGGTGGGCAGGATGCTGAGTTAGTGAAGGGGCGGGGAGCCGCCTCTGCTCCTGGGGCTTTGGGCTTTCCCAGACAGAGCTCAGTCAGAGGGTGGCTCAGGGAGGAAGGTGAGGGTGAACTCGGGAAGTTCAGAGTGGGAGGAGGGGGTGCAGATGGAACAAGAGCTTTAAATCTAGGATGGATCTTTAGGAAGATAATTCGACCCCTACATGTACATGTAGGGAAATCGAGTCCTCAGTGGGTGCAGACTTGCCCACGATCACATGCTTAGTCAGTGGTAGTTAGGTCTCCAGGTCTCCTGCCTCCCAGTTTGGTGCTTTTTTCATCACCCCATGCTTTATTAATTCCCTCTCTGATAGATTTATCTCTCTCTTCTCAGTTGTTATGAACTTAGAATTCCAGTGCAGACTGCATTGACATCAATAAATCTGTATTAAGATAAATTTGTCTTGAACATTTTCTCCCATGTTCTGGACATAAAACTGTTTCCTGTGCCAATCAGGCCGCAGCTAATGTAGTCGCCTCCTGAGCTCCCCTTGGGAATGCTGATGGACTGAGACCACTTCATTTAGTTGGCAGTCCCCAGTGCCAACGGCATCTTTCTCCCTAAGTCCTTGGGAAGGAAAATTCTGTATAGCTTGTTCCAGACTGGACATGGGTTTTTGGGCCGTGAGGTTCCATCTGAGGCCTTCTGGCCACGCTGTCCCCAACGTCGCAGGGTGGGCTCCGTGGGATGTGGTACCGTTGCTGCTGCCAGGTCAAGTTTGGTGTGGGATCCCTCCAGATCTCTGACAGGTGGGCAGAGCCTTTTCCTCAGCCAGCATCATCTGTGTCCTAGGAACTCATGACCTGGACCCCTCACCATTTTCAGCTTCCTAGGTAGCCCGGACCCTGGCCATTCCTAAATCTCCTGACAGACTTTTTAAAGCTTTACTGAATCATACAGGCTGGAAGGACTCCTAGGAGAAATTCACTCCATTCCTTCTTAAAGAGAAATCTACCCTCCTCCAAACCCCCATCTAGTCTTTCCCTCACTACATCTCCTCAAGCCTTTACATAACTCTCAGAAAACTCAGTTTAGCTGCAGGAAAGGCCTGGGCCCTTCTTCCTCAGCACGAAGCCTCTCTTCATGTCTAACCACATACCCATCAGATTTCACAGTGAGAGCAGAAAAGGAAAATGATAAATGCTGGAAAGTAGACACACCATTGTACTGTTGATGGAGCCATGCATTGGTCCAGTCTCTTTGGAAATTTATTTGGAATTGGATCCCCCATGCAACTAAACTGTGCATACCTTGTGATCCAATTGAGCCTGTACTCCAAAAATAAAACCCATACACACATACTCACAGCAACCATTTTTGTGGTAGCATCTATTGGTAAAAGGCTAAACAGTTAGAATCTATGAATGCCCAAGAATATTATTGTTCTTTGCTCAAGTTGCCTTGCTTTCCCCACAGAGGAGAAAGGAGACAGAGGATAGGGGAAATTATGGAATATGGAAGGCAGGGAATGCCATGGAAGAAGAGGAAAGGGGAAGAAGCAAAGAGATTTTTTTTAATCTATTTTCATTCTGATAGTTCAATGGATCTTCTTCCTTAACTTATTACCTGCCTTCCCTCCCCAGTGTATTCTCAACAGCACTTCTGGCATGTGCCTGAGGACAAAGGACATGAACGCACTGAGGAGCCTTTAGAGATGGCAAATATCAGGGAGCAGTCTTCATTTTGAAGGACGCTCTCCCTCTAAGAGCACATCTCCAATTGCAAGAATTCCAATTCATGATCAGAGACTTAGTTCTTGAAGGAAGAACTTCCTTAGGATTCCCTGGTACAATAATATATAGATTATACTTTTTTTTTTTTTTTAAAGAAAATGTGTTATAAGAGTGAATGTCGTAGAATTATATAATTAGCTCATTCAAAGATCCCAATCCCTTTTACAAGAGTCCCATCCCACTGACCTCTAGCTCTGCCAGTGATAGGTGATTCACTAATTAATTTAACAAACTCCTACTACGTGCCAGGCACAGTGCAAGGTCTTGGGTATGCAAAAACAAGTGAATAAGCCCTTGTTCTCAAGGAGTTTTCTCTCTAAGGGAGATAATCTCAATATGTTCATTGATAGGTTTAGGAGTGAGAAGGATGAGGAAATCTAAAGAGCTCACAGGAAAAATTGAGAGAAGAGGGAATATGTTCACCAAGTAGCGTGAATGACAGTGTAAAGTTCACAGGGATAGTGGCTGGGCCATGAGGCTGGATGTCCTGATTGAGGTCACAGAGGTCTATTGGAACACAGAAGCCACTTCTTCTCTTTCGAAATTATGAATAAATATGGAGAATAGCACAGGACCAAAGTCAGGTTCCAGCTTCACCTCAATAAAGACTTTCTTCCTTGTTGATATCATCATAAAACCATACTTTGGGTGTAGCCATATAAGCCTTTTTTAAAATCCTCCTACATTTTCTGTAGAACTAGAAATAATGTAAAATTGGAAGGATTCAAATGAAGAAATAGAAGGGTCCTTAGAAGTCATAACAGACCCAGAGAGCTCAAGCAATTCATCCAATGTCACAAAGGTTAATCCAGAGCCAAGACTTCTTCTAAGTCACGTTCTAGGTCACTGGGGAAGGGGACCATTCTGGTGTTAGAATAGTTACTTCTGCTAGGAAGAATGTATTCACTTCCCTGGTTTAGACATAGCCTCCCTCTGATTTACTGGGCAGGAATACTGCAGAGTAACCAACTTTTATGGGACACCTACTCCATGTACAACATTGTGCCTGGAATGAGAGAAGAAAACATTTAGCTTAACCTATTTCCCTACTCTTACAGAGTTCATAGTCTAGTAAGGGACTAAGTCACAGATGGTAAATAGTGCCTTGTGAGGTGGTTATTGATAATATAAAAGGATCTTCTTGAATAAGGCATCATCTGGGTTAGAGAATGGATCGGAATTGAGTGGATGGGAAGGAAAATCATTCCAGATCTAGAGAGTAAAAT
Source organism: Sminthopsis crassicaudata (assembly GCF_048593235.1). Lineage (NCBI taxonomy): Eukaryota > Metazoa > Chordata > Mammalia > Dasyuromorphia > Dasyuridae > Sminthopsis > Sminthopsis crassicaudata. The sequence continues at coordinate 309,143,152 of NC_133621.1, read as the reverse complement.
AAGTGACATTCTAGAGGCAGGAGAGAGATCCCAGTCACTTCGAGAGGTTTCTAGAGGCTTTAACTCCCAGGATCACCTTTTAGTGGTGAACCATCTGGAGATCAACCTTTCTGGGCTATATCACTAAGCTGGTCTCGAAGGAGAGAGATGCAGTTTGCTACTGACTGTATGGTGCACCCCTCATCCAGCCTTCCAAAATCCAGCATCACCTCCACGATCCATCACAGTTGCGTAATGACATGTCCAAACTGTACGGAGTATATTCTTCCCTCTCAAAATCGTTGTTAATACTTTGGAAACGGGGATGATAAATCTACACTGAGTTTTTCCCATGTGTAGATAGCAGCAAGGTTGCCCAGAGGTCATCCATGACCCTTGGTAAAAGACTGGCAAAGGCTCTGCCTTCGAGGCTACTTTCAGGCCTTCGCTGCCTTATCGGCATTCTGAAGCACGACCACTGGAGGATCATACCTATCTAAATAGATCTGACTGAGCCCCCATCATCCGCACAGTCAGAATGGAGAAGGCGCCCTGGGATAATAGCAAACCTGCAAACACGTCTGCACCCCATTGTTCCTCCAAAGCCGAGAGATACCGTGCTGATCAATGGCCGTTGTTCTTGATTCTTTCAAATTGATTTGTGTTTCACATTCAAAGGCATTCTATTACGGAGCCGCTGGCCTGGCCCATTGATTCTCATTACAGGTAACCTTTGAATAGCAGCCAGCTAACTAGGCTGCCCACGAGATTACTCCGACAGCAGCTTGTTCTCTTTCTGATAAACTCGATGCTATTTTTTCTTGCATCTCGTTTATGCTTCCACCTGAAATTCCCATCTGTGCTTATTGATGGCATTAAATAGAGTTATGGAAAAATTAAGGAAGAGAGCTTGTCTTGCACAAGAAATAAATGCTTACTGCCTAGTCTGGTATCTTTGCAAATACAAATAACTTATTAGTATACTTACAAGTCTCTATATGAATAACTTATTATTAATAACTCATATTCCAATATCAAAAACTCTTCTTGATAAATTCAATGTACATCACTGAAACATTTGACTTTTAATCAGGCTGCCTGGATACAGTGCTTTCTTTAATATGTGGTGGGTATTTGACCTTGGGGAAAGCATAAGCTATAGACCCTAAATACTTGGACTTTAGACCCTTATTACAATTGGGGAAACTGAGTCTTAGAGATAGTTCCTTACCCAAAGTCACATAGTTAATAAGTGGCAAGCCTAAGACTTGATGCTGGGTCTGAGGTTATTTCTCAAATGTCCTTTCCAGTATCACTCAAAGACTCCTGAGATTATGGCAAGCCTGTAAGTCCCCCATCCACAGCTGTCTCCCATATTATATAGAATTGCTTGGTGGTACTTTTTTTGCTATTGGCCTTTTTTTTCCGATTAACTCTTAAGTTTCCTCGTGCAGGGACTTTTGGGGATAATCACTTGAAAGGCAGGGTGGGGTAGTGGAGAGAGCAGTAAAAGTTGGAGACAAGCGTTTGATAAGTCCTGAATCTCAGTCCTGCCTCTGCTGCTTGATGTCTCTGTAAACTTGGGTGAGAGTCTTGATCTCTCTGATGCTTCATTTTCCACCTGAGTTTTGTAGATATGTGGTTTATCAAGAGGAATATCTAAGGGGACATGACAATGGGGGCCACAATTCCTTCCCTGTATCTGTTATGTTCATGAAACATTCATTAAAACATTTTCTTTGGACAAAGACAAACCAATGGTGTGTGTGTGTGTGTGTGTGTGTGTGTGTGTGTGTATAAAATGAACTCTATTCTCAGGAAGTTTTATATTCTACTGGGAAAGGAGTGAGAACTAACTATGTTCATGGATGAAAAAGCATCATGCTCGTATAGGGACAGACAGATGGCCTTATAGAGTTAGGAAGTTCCTGTCGCTGCTATATCCTGGATGAGTGACTGACCAAGTCACTACATCCCTCACTTTTCCTTTGGTTGTTTGGGAGGCACCAATCTTCCTTAGTAAAGGAAATATCTTACACCAAAGAAAACTAGAAGTATGGAACAAATTCATGCATACATATAGAATATTATTTATAGCTAAATTTATATACATGTACATATGCACACATAAGTGTATGCAGATACACCCATCTGTGTGTATATTTACACACACACACACACACACACACATATATATATATGTGTGTGTGTGTGTGTGTGTGTATGAGTGTATAGTACACAAATAAATTCAAAAGAAATAGTCAAGTTATATTCTATATTAGACTGATTTCATAACATACAGAGGCAATCCTAAGTAGAAAAATCTAGTGGTGAGTATTTTGGTGAGGAAGAAGGGAAAGAAAACCTGAGCTAGGCTATGGTTAAGGAAATGATGCTGCTCATGACCTAAAAAGGTAGAAGAGCTTGGAGCCCAATGACCAGCTTGGTATATCAGGGAGGGTAATGATGGAGGACATCAGCTGCCCAGACATTGGCATTCTCTTCCTTTGCCAAAAGTGCACCAATGGAAAAAACACCACAATTTGCACTAATGATCTTACCATAGAATCTATTATCTCATCTAATCATTGCTTGAAGAAGGAGCTGACTATCTCCTGCAGCAGCCCATGCTCTCCATTCTGAGTTCAGGGCTTTGCCTCCCAAGGGTCTCCTTAACTGATGAAATGTACCCTCGGGTTTCATTGTCATCAGTGGGAAATTTATGGTCACAGCTCATTTTCATGTTAACCCCACCTCTATTTTGGACCCAGATTCTTCCTCCTGGTGAGATTAGCACCTTTCCTCTCAGTAATTTTATTTTATTTCACTAAATTCCTGTGAAATCATTAAAAATACTTGAACTTTCCACCAGTTTTACAATTTTTCAAAATGCTATTATCCCCCTTATCTTCACACAAGCCATTAAGTAAAGCAAAGGTGAGTAATAAGGATTTTTTTCAGAAGGGAAAAAGTGCCTTTGGAAACAAAGTGGATCAGGATAAATTGGCTTGGCCTCTTCATACAGCTCTCTTCTCCTTGAGCTGTTGGGGCCTCCTGGGAGTTTTTGGGAAGCCATGAACTGGACAGAGGGCTCAGATTTGGGGACAGGCACTACTAAGAACATAGACCATAGCCTCAGTGAAAGCTGGGATTCTTAGTCTTGTTTGTGCCTGAACCCCCTCAATAGTTAGTCTGGGAAAGGCTTTGGATCCCTTCTCAGAAGGATATTTAAAAACTAAAAAGATAGCATACATAATATTATAAAGAGAAAATATGTTATATGTCATTAATTTTTAAAAAGTCATTTGCAGAAGAGAAAAATAAAGTCAAGAGAGACAGACAGAGACAGAGATATAGAGAGACAGAGACCCTCCATCCCCAAGTCATGCTGACTAAGAAACCAGAGTGCGCCTCATCTGCCTCTCCAGAGAAAGCAAATGCAAAATAGCCTAGACAAATGAATGAATATTAAGGAAGGCGGGAAAACAAGTGTTGAACCTTCTGAGAAATTGAGGATGATTATTGAAATGATTTCTCAAACTTCCGTATGAACATTTAAAGACCATCAGATCCTAGACCTTAGGTCTCAGAGGTTCAAGTCTCTCATTTTATGTAAGAGGAAACTGAGGTATAAGGAGGCTAAGGGACTTGACTAAAATCCCAGTTAGCTCACATCAGAGCTTTTAGGTTGTCATAGTCCAGTCTTTTCCCACTCGTCTTATAAAGCCAAGCTTCCCATACTCCTCAGCCCAGTTAATAATAGTTTCCTTCAGATCTCACAGGGCTTCCCCTTACCTGATTCTTCTAACCACATAGAGCCACACGAGCAGGAAAAGCAAAGGGGATGAATGAAAATCTATTGGGTAATTGAGTTTTCTGTGTCTATTGCCTTCTATCTCCATTACTCCCCCATACTCACTTTCCTGGGGGTGCCATGAAGGCAGAAATATTGGCTTCTTATCATAGCTTCATTGATGACTGGCCCTTTGCATGCCATTTTCTAACCTGCTTCCAGATTTTATACTTAGGAAAAGGGGCCATTCTTTTCCTCAAATCTTACCTAGCCTTCATCACTGATGAGGGGTTGCCTCAGTCAAACTGAGACCTATTGAAGACCTTAAAAAAGGTCAAGGTCTCCTACTGCATCCTGGCTCAATTCTATTCATCCTGATCTATAGCTTATCATTGGGCCTAGATCTTTGGATGAGAAAGTGAGGATGGTGACTTTGCACAGCTCACCTTACTTAAATCACATCATGACATCCCTTCCCTGATGTCATGGTTCTCTTTGGAAAATGAAGGACCAACAACAACAACTTTTTTTTCTTAGAGACTTCCATGATGTCAGTGAATTAAAGTTGTATTCTAAAAGTGGCAACAAAAAAAATAATAAAACAATGATCCACACAACCTCTCTATACTAGTATCGAGATGATACCATACATTTTATCACCTTGCAAACCTTAAGGCGGTTTGTAAATATTAATCATTATAAGAAAGCTATCATGTCTTTTCTTCTCAAGAAAAATGTTGTTTGTCTTTCATTTACAGAGGACCATGACATCACAGAAGTGAATGGGATTGGGTCTGTTTGCAATGGGAGACTTTGGCCTTTTTCAGCTAAAATCTTTAATAGGTCTCAATTTAACTGAAATCACCCTCCTTCAGTGGTTAAGGCTAGTTAAGATTTGAGGCAAAGAATGACCTCTTTTCCTTAGGAAAAAAATCCAATCTGGGAGAAAAATCTTCAAGCTTTCTGATAAAAGCAGAAACAATTGCTATTCACGTTCACTCTGAGTCAATCAGAATTCAAACAAGGACCTACTGGGACATGGCTTGGGAACCTATCATTGGCCAATCAATGAGAGCCACAGTAATTTGGGAAAACTTTAATTGGAATGGAACCAATGTAATCTATTGAAGTTTTTGTTCAAGGTCATGAATAAAAATAAACATTTGCCCTCTTTGTTTTAGCTAGTTCCTGCCCTTAGATGCCATCCTTAGCTCAGAGTTATCGTCCATTTGTCAGTAGAAGATATTGGGGTGTGACTCAAACATCCACATGTGAGATCTATTATCTTGAATCTTTTGAATCACACTGCATTTCTTAGATATTCTTTAGGATGTTAGAGCTGAGGTAGATTTCATTGCAGAAAAAAGAGTTCGTAAGGTTCTCAGAATAGACAATGTTAGAGTTGAGAGGGACCTTAGAACAGAGAATATCAGAACTTTGAGGGACTATGCAAAAAAAAATACCAAAGCTAGAATGGACTTAAATGTAGAAAAAGTCACCGTCAGAAAGATCCTCAGAATAAGAGTAGGAAAAGTCTTTAAAATAAATAATGCCAGAACTGGGAGGAACTTTAGGAAGAAGTGGGTCAGAAATGAGTGGAGATATAGAACATAGAACTCAGAGGGAAGAGGTAACTTAGACCATCAAAAGTAGCTCAGAAGTGTCTTAGAAACAACCAGCAGGATGATTTCAGAGAGACTTGGAGAGACCTACATGAACTGATGCCAAGGGAAATGAGCAGAACCAGGAGATCATTATACAGGGCAACAACAAGACTATATGATGATCAATTCTGATGGACGTGGCTCTCTTCAACAATTTGATGATTCAAACCAGTTCTACTTGTTCAGTGATGAAGAGAGCCATTTACACCCGGAGAGAGAATCATGGGAACATAGGGTGGAACATGGCATAGCATTCTCACTCTATCTGTTGTTATTTGCTTTCGTTTTGTTTTCTTTCTCAGTTTTTCTTTTTCTTCCTTCTTGATCTGTTTTTTTTCTCATGCAACAAGATAACTGTATAAATATGTATACACATATTGCATCTAATATGTATTTCAACATTCAACATGTATTGTACTACCTGCCAGCTAGGGGAGGGGTTTGGGGGGAAGGAGGGGAAAATTTGAAACAAAAGGTTATGCAAGGGTCAGTGTTGGAAAAATTACCCATGTATATGCTTTTTAATAAAAAAAAGAAGTGTCTTAGAATGTAGAACATAGATTGTAAGAAGGAAGAAGTATTCTCAAACATACAACACAGAATATCAAAGGAATTCAAAATGTCAGAGTAAAGAGGGACCTCAGAATATGGAATTTTGAGGATTCTAACAGGAGAATTGAAGAACAAGAACACTGAAACTCAAACAAGTCTTAGAATATAGACTAGACAATATCTGAGCTGGCAATGACTGGACCATAGAGAAAATTCAGCCCATTTACTCATTGTACCTGAGGTCTAGAGAGGGGAAATCAATTGCCCAAAGTCACATGATTTTTAAGAGGACAGGATGGACCTAGAGCCCAGTCTCAACCTTCAGACCAATGTATTTTCTTCTCTACCACAGTGTCTCTCTCAAATGAACTTTTAAGTGACATCTCTTCCTGTCAGATAGCTCTTTCTCTCTAAATAATTATATAACTATCTATGCATGTATTTCAAAAATAAAAACAAAAAGATATCATGGTTCAAAAGCTCTTTTTTAGAATTATAGAGTCATAGAATATCAGAGTTAAAGGGGACCTTGAGTGTCTGTATAGTCCATCCCCCATTATATTGATGGGGAAACTAAAACCAGGGAAATGTACTTTGATATTTAAAGGAGCCATGAAACTATTGCTATGAACTTTTCTTCCCGGTGAAGTATATAAGAGCATACCAAACTTTCACAATGTAATGAGTTGTTAAGACTAAAAAATTAATTTTGAGTGGCAAATCTCTAGTGGAGATTCCCTCTAGGAACTTATCTAGTCTTGTACTTGTACTCAATACTCACAATTTAACACTATTGTGATAAACTATCCAGAAATTTTATCTATCTTGCAGGGGCCAGTTAGAGCACATGCTTCACTGGTGTAAACTTTGAGACTTGGGGGCATCTTCACCATTGAATTGTGAGCTCCATCATCAGATTGTGAGGTCCTTGAAGGCAGAAACTGCCCTTTAGTCCTTTTTAATTAGCATAGTGCCTGGTACTGAGTAGGCACTTAGTGCTTATTGATTGATGGATCATGAAATATTTGGGGTTATTGAAAGGTATCAGGAGGTGATACTGAAGTATAGATCTCTTTTGCATGTCTTCTTCCTTCCATCTTAGTTCTATCTTCTTAAGTCAGTTAGAGTAAATATCAATGTCTTCTCCATGCCAGCCTTTCAAATGCTTGAAGTCATTAAGTTTACCTTGATTTCTCCACACTGTATCTTCATTCTGTCATCCAGTCTTCACAGGGTTTAGTATTTACTCTATTTCCCATCTTAGTCACACTCCTGTTTGCCAGTGTCTTTCCTAAAATGGACACCTCGATTTGAGGAATCCATGTCCTAATCATTGGGAAAGTTCATCCATTTTTGGCGCACTGACCCTAGATCAATCTGCTGGCTTGGTAACTGAGTACAAGCTAGCTCATGTAGTCCACTGTGTCTACTACCTAACTCCCAAATGCCAAGAAGGTGAAATCTTATTCTACCCATCCTTCAAACCAGCCAGTGGATCGTGTCCTACACATACTCCTTTCCTCTTCCATGCCTTTTCTTTTTTACCATTGCTATTGGGAAGTATAGCTCAATGTCCTTTTCACTTGTCATCCTTGTGAGTTTCCATACTGGAAAAAGCAAAAACAAAAAAACAAAAAAACAAAAACAAAAAACAAAAAAAAAAAAAAACAAAAAAAAACAAACAAATAAACAAGAACAAGAACCTTGTATCCAAGCTGTAGATAGCTTGGTATTTTGTGTTGACTTATGAAGATGTGAATCCCTCAAAGACAAGAACTTTCTCTTTTTAGTTCTGTGTGTCCAGCATTTGGCATAAATGTTTAATCAGTTTTTCCCACCCATCTATCCATCAATTCATTCATTCAGTGTTACATATGTGGCCTGAGGAGGAAAAAATGGCAGAAAGAAAGACTCTCAGCTCCTCTATCCCAGCATTTTTATATTTCTTTTACCGCAGCCAAAGATCACAATATTGTTGTTGTTGTTGTTGTTGTTATTTATAACAGCTGGACTACTCTGCTGACTAAATTGAGCTTACTATCTACTAGAACTGTTATTTTTTTTTCCCACATGAAATGTTTGCCTCATCTTGTATTTATTTTATTGGATTTTTAGCCTAAGTGCAGGACATTCCATTTATCTTTTTAAAAATCATCTTCTTTGTATATTCTGAATAGATGCAACCTTAAGGTATATTTATTATCAATATTAATAGATCTTTTTCTTGCTCCTGATTTTATTAGGATTTTATCTATTTACAAAGGCTGTGCTATTTTTAAATTAGTTCCGAGATTTTTGAAATTAATGAGGATTTTAGGAAACTTTGAAGTTAATATGAACTATGTGGATTTAAGAGATCTCACCACATAAAATTCATTCACTCACTCATTTGTTCACACATTTCCCCATGCAACAAGCCTTCATTAAGCAACCATTTATTGGATTTCAAGTCAGAAGACCTATGATGGAGTCCTTATTCTGATACCTACCAGCCTTGTGATATTTACCAATTCAGCTCCACTCTGTGGGCTTCAGTTTCCTTATCTTTCAAGATAATAAAACATGCATGATTTCAACATACAATAATAAACATCCATAACATCAAAAGATCTTTGTGAGGAAGAGGTTTCTTCAACTCCTAAGGCACTCTAGCTGTCACATTCATCATTGTTACCATCAACTGTGATAATAGTAAGGAAACATCATTTATTATTCCAGTCAAATCTTTAAGGTATCCAAGGTGTGAGCTCCTTTCCATGCAAAGCCAGTTGACTACCTATAGAGGAGTAATAGAGTGGTAGATTTTTCTGTTTAACCAGAACTTTGGATAGGATAATTATGGAGAGAACATGGAATTCATAGACAAATGATTTGGTTTTGAATCTCAATTTAGAATCAAAGAAATCTTAATTAAATCACTCCTTTTGACAGTTTTTTTTTTTTTAATCTTTACATAGAAGGGCTTGGAGTGGGTGATGATCAGTATCTCTTCCAAGGTCCATTTTTATGGACTTGAAGTGAGGTCACTTCAAAGGCCCCTTTTGCCATTGCCAGTCTGAGATTTTCCCATGCTTCCTCTCAAGCCCTATGGCCTCTCCCTCCGAAGCTTAATCCCCTTTGTTATGTTCCTAACACATGATGCATTTGGTTTTTGATTGTGTTTTCTTCGGTTTTCTTCCAACTCACCATCTTCCATGTGCCTCACCTTGTCCCTGTTCTATTTTTGCTGTTTGTATTAATGATGCTCTGCGTTTAATACTAAATCTAGTGACCTGAAATCCCATCTTTCAGGTGACTTTTCTTTTCAGTTCACCCTATAGCTCATTCTGCCTGGTATTCACTGTTTATTGCCTTTTTTTTATTTGTTTGTTTGTTTGTTTTTTGGACTATTGGTCATAAGCAGCCCCTTGTATCTCACCACCCTCAAGTTAAGACTCTGGACTTCCCTCACATCTCCCAAAGACATTTTACATATATTATATCAATTGATTCCCACAATAATCCTATTAGAAAAATTTTATTATTGCCTTCATTCTACAGATGAAAAAACTGAGGATCAAATGAAGAAATGACTTGACCAGGAGTGATACAGATAATAAGTGTCTGAGTTAGGATTCAAACCCAGGTCTTCTGGTTCATATATCTAGCACCACCTAGCTAACTTTGTGACCTTAAATATCTACCAAGGTTCCTTGGTGGTCCAAATGAGATGATCAGTGTAAAGAACTTTAGAAATCTTTTAGAAACACTATGTAAGGGGCATCTAGGTGGCACAGGAAGTCAAGAAAACCTGAATTTAGATGTGGTCTCAAACACTTAACACTTTCTAGGTATGTGACCCTGGGCAAGTCATTTAACCCCAATTGCCTCAGCAAACAAACAAACAAAAAACACTATGTAAATATCAGCTATTATTAGAGTGTGTCAGATGATTATATGGCATCTCCGCAGTTAGCTAGTCTGCCAATCAATCCATCAATCCATCCCTCAATTCATATATAAAACCATCCATCCAAGCACCATTAACTGAGCATTCCTTGTTTGTGCAACATCATGCTAAATATTGGATAAATCAAAATTTAAATCAAGGACCATTTGTAGATACGGAGATCTCACAATTTTTGAAGGGAGCAGGGATGACTGATACATGTGAGAAAAGAAAATTTGCGCATGAAGACCAGGAACAACAAAATTGCTACTGTTCAGAACAGTCATGAAGGGCTCCTTGGGACAGACAGAATTGAAGTTAAATGTGAAGAATGTGTAGAAGTTCCAGTCAATGAAAAAAGTATTTATAAAGTATCTAATGTATGCTTGTCACTGGAAGTACAAATGCAAAAAAAGAAAGACTCTTTGCCGCCAAAATCTTCCATTCTAATGAGAGAAAATATTGGGCATAAGCAACAACTTGAGCAAGATCAGAAAGTTGAGGAATACACAGACTGTTCTTATGGACAGAGTTGTACAATTTCATTGGATTGTAGAGAGCATACAGTGTAGAGAGTATAAGTTTAGGAACATATAGTTGTTCCAAAATGGGAAGAACTTTTACCCAATAGACAAATTGGTTTAATAATAATAATAATAATAATAATAATAATAATAATAATAAATGAATCATCATGTACAAATCATTTTACCTGTGTGCCTCAGTTTTCTTGTTTGTAAAAAGAGATAGACTAAGACTTTAAGATTTCTTCCATCTCTAAGACTAACATTAAGATTATATAATCAGTCTATTTCTGGCTGGGGTGAAGGTTTTTCTTCCTTGACAGATTAACCAAACAAATACAAGATAGGGATATCATAGTTAAACAATGAGTGGTTTCTTTTGAGAAAATGTGGGAATTTTAGTGGATACCTTGTTAGGAATCACCAGGCTGACATGGAAGCAGAAAAAGAACTGAGGGTGAATGAAGAGAGATATAATGTCTACAAGAGGGAGACCCAAGTACTGCAAGTCAGATCATATCTGTTTATAGTGTGTAGGTGCTGCCTTTTAGGAAGGATGAGGAATGATGCCTTGAAAAGGATGGACAGAACTTTAAAAATCTTTAAGAGTTATCCTTACAAGAACTGATTAAAGAAACTTTAGGTTGGGGAAAGGAATAACAGAAAGAAATAAAATATCTATGTTCATGCATTTGAAGAACTATTATATGTAAGAAGTTATACATTTATATTACTTGTCCCTTGAGGACAGAACTAGCAACCACAAGTGGAAGTTGCAGGCAAGCAAATTTAGGTTTGATGTAAAGAAACATTTTGTAACCATTAGAGCTGTCCAAAAAGTGTAATGGGCTGTCCTGGGAGATGCTGAGTTCCCCACAAGCAAAGGCTGGATGACCATTTGTCAAGGATTCCTTATCAGGTAAAAGTTGGACAGGAAGGTCTCTCAGCTTTTTTAGAGCTCCGAGGATCTATGATACTATTATTCATTAAAGCTGGTTTACCACTGGTATCACATTTGAGAGCTCTGGGGGCTTCTGGGCCAAAAGGATACTTTGGAACAGCTTAGGAATATCATAAATGTTACTGTATTTTAGCTATCTCTGTAAGAATAAGTAGGCTAGTCCTGGACAGTCTTCACATTTAAAGGCCTCTTTACCCTGAATCTTAATTGAAGCAGTTACCTTTTCTTAGGCCCCTCCAAAGTGTGCTGCTTTTAGATCTGGAATTTTCCTAAAACTCTTCTTGCTACTATCTAGAGAACCTTACTTCTTCATAGCTCTGTGTGCTCCTTCTCCTAGATGTGCCCCCTTCAGACCTCTCCATGGTATTAATTTTAGACACAGGCCGTTTGGAGCTATCCATGGTGGTGCTTTCAAATCAGCTTCTCTTGATTTCGCTTAGATTCTGACTTCCATCATGATGCTCTTAGATTTCAGTCCTTGAAGTTACACCTAATGTGGACCTCACACCTTTTGTCTATTCAGAGCTGCCTATCTTATTGATTTCAGGTTCTCTGACACTGCATTTGGAGTCTCAAACTAGCTCTTAGCACAGTCGTTGGCACATGGTGAACTTAATAAATGCTTGTTGATCACTTACTTGATTTCTGTTTTCTTTTGGAATTATCTCATGCCTTCCTTCCATTATCAGATTCTCCGACCATTCCTTGTAGCTATTCATGGTTCTGGTCATAGACCACAGCCCCACATTTCCATTATCTGATACTCTCTTATCTACTTGTGAAATCAACCTTGGCCAGTCTTGACTAGTATAAACCTCCATTTCTCACGTCTTTTTCATTTTTTCCTTAGTTTCTGCTCAAGCCTCTTTGTCCCTCTGCCCACATTCTGGCCCTATCCCACCTCACATTCCCCACTGATCAGGCTCCCAAGCTTTAGAGCAGAGTTCACTAAATATATGCTGAAAATAAATTTGCCACAGACAAGTGAGATTTGGCATTTTACTAGCAACCCACTCACTCTTCCCTATAGCTACTGTTGCTCTGCTTACCAACATCCCCCAGGTCTCATATGGAAATAGATGTAGAGAAGATTGCAGCTCTATAAATTAGAATTAAAAAAGGTACTTCCTTCTTTTTCTCCTCTCTTAAACTACTGCTGTCAATTTGTGGAAATTTGCCCAAGAAAAATGAGTGTAGTTATATATTTTTTTTTTCATTTTCTACTCACCGTTCTTAATCCTAGTGGAATAATGAAACAGGTAGAACATGACAAAGTGTTGTTTCTTCAATCTAATTTGATTACTCAAATCTCAGGTGCTTTATGGTAGTGCGTTCTGGTACAGTAATCATAAAGCTAGGCTCTCTTCATTGCCGAGAAGGGCTAGGATTGCTGTAGGCAGCTAATGAATCAATCTAATCAGAAACCCACATTGAAGGCCTTCTTGAAAATTAATACATTTCACTGTAACTATTTAAAGAAAAAATAATTATCAGGACTGTTCTCACTCAATTACACTGTCGGGGAATTGTGGCACAAAGACAACCTTGTCTCATTGAGCTATAATCTTCTATTGCCGAGCTCTTAATTTTTTCCTCTTTCTTGCATAATTGCAAGATCAAGTCTTTGAAAGTGAGAAAAAATAGTTCACTTTTTCTCTTTTGTTTTCCATGAATTTGTTTGAAATGCCGGGCTTTCTTTTTTGTTTACTTTTACATAATAATCGTTGTGTATATGGGGAAAACTATGAAATCCACAAAAGAAGCATCTTCAAAATGTTTTTTAATTGATTTGAATTTACAGCATCCCAGTATCTCAAAACCAAAAGCATTCTTATCTGAACAATTTCTCTTCACAATAATCTGGACAGTTCATCATCTATTCTGCACCTGAAACCTTGTAGCTATGGGGAACTCATTACCTACTTTGTAGATCATTCTAATGTAGTTGTGTTGTGATGGATACAAATTCTTTTACTTTTAATGAAACAAAATAATCTCACATTTCCCTGCTCTCAATCAGTTACCACAGTTTATCATGACAGGACTATTGTTAAATGCAGGGTATTTCCATGTTTTCCATTGTGGAAAGCCTTTAGAGGCTTTATATCGACATTCCAACTTTTCCTCTGGACCACTCTCTTGTAGCTTTGGAAGCTGCGTATTAGACATGGTATATTTCCACAGCCTCAGTTCCCGCAGCAGATTCATCATTCACAAAAAAGTGCTTTGTAAAAATGATTATCGTCATTGTTGAACATAACACTAGAACAAGGGGAGATGAGACAGGGCTCATTTGAAATTATCCCCAAATTTGCTGCTCCATCTCTATGCTGACTGAGAATGGGGAATATGCCCTTCATTGCCCACATTTCCTTCCTTGGCCATTATGCCATTCAGAAAGACAAGATGGATGTGGTTTCTGGTCCATATTAGAGTATTTGTTTTTAAACGCCATCTTAGAAGCTTTTAGATTATAGCCTCCTTCTGAATGAAGTCCTGAGCTAACTGGTGAATAGTTTGCCCTCTCATGGTCTCTATTCTGCCATTTTATGGAGGTTAGTCCTAAGGTCTTTGACTTGCTTTTCTATGTAACCGTTCAAAACTCTGTCTTTATGTTGAAATATAAGCTTATTGGGGTCAGGGTCTGCTCCTGCTTTTTCTTTTTCTCTCCAGCACTCATTGGAGCACTTCACACATAGTAAGCAATTGTTAACTGATTCATTAATCAAATCTATTCTTCTTCATGATCTATATTTTCTGTGACCTACTCTAAACCCTGTCCTCTGGACTAGAAATGCACTTTCCATATGTGCAGCAGCTCATGGAAGGAACACTGGATGGGCAGTCAAGGTCTGTTTTTTTTTTAATACTGGCTCAAATACTTCTTAGTGATAAGAACATGAGTAATTTCCCCTTCTTCTGTTGATGACTGTTTAAGACTTTGTTTTCTTCCAAAGGTATATGGAAAAGATGAGAGCTTTGGGCAAATCAATGTCTGCAGTCCTTCTAGCACTAAGCTCTATGATTCAAAAAGATTATTGTCTGGGTACTTTGGACAAATGGGAAATGGGATCACCCAAGCCTGCCCTTCCCTAAACCAGTCACTGTCTCCATTACATCTCCAAATACCCAGCTTTCTCTGCTTCTCCTCCAGAGTCAAGTAGAGGCTGAAGCTCCCCAAAGAGCTGGGCCTCCAGGAGGTGTAGCATATTCCAGCAGAACTATCTTAGCTGCCATAGGAGATGGCTGGCAAAGAGGGCTGCTGCCATCCCCCCTTTGTGTGCTTTGCTTTTCTGCTAGAACTGAGGATTGTTTCTCACCAGAAAATTTGATTCTTATTATGATCTTGATTTAAAAACCACTTGCCCTGAATTTCACACACATAGCCACACAAATCCTAAGTACTTCCATGCATTGGTCTTTCGCAGATTCATTATGCTCCCTTTGCATCGAGTAACCAGTTTGTGGTTTTTAGCCATGGGGCTAATCATACATATTCTAACACTTGGGGCACACTCATCTCTGCATGAGGCTCCATGCTTGGATAACCTGTTGGGTTGAACAGAAATCTTATGTAAATTAATAGGTTGAGTATTCAAAGTTAAATCAAATCAATAAGTACCTTTTAGGCACCATGTGCCAGGCAGTATGCTAAATACCAGGGACAAAAATAAAAACACAGTCCTTCCTTCAAGGATCTTACATTCTAATGGGAGACACAGCAAATATTCATGTACAAAAATAAATGTGTATCCAGCTTCTAAAGCTACAGGAAAGTGGTCCAAAGGAAAAGTTGGAATGTAAATATATTTAAAGATGACTTCTTCAAATATGTTGGCAAAAACCTCTAATGGCTTTCAATGATGGAAAGCATGGAAACAACCTGCGTTGTTTTAATATTAGTCTTGTCATGATAAATGGTAGTACTTATTTGACGGCAGGTCTGTATGATATTATGTCGTTTTATTAAAAGTGAAAAAAATTCTAAATCACAACACAACTACATTAGAATGGTTTCTCCTCCTCTAGGGGAGAAATGTTTTTATATAATGAGAGAGAGAAAGAGAGAGGGTGGGGGGAGACAGCCAAAGAGAAAGAAATAGAGAGACACAGCCAGAAAAGAATCAGATAGACAGAAATGTAACAAAGAGACAGAGATGGACAGAGAGACAGATAGACAGAAAGACAGAGACACATAGAGAGAGAATACCAGAGGGAAGCATTTGAAATAAGACCAGGAAAGGCTTCTTACAGAAGATAATCTGAGAACCTTAAAAGTTAAGGAGTGAACACCTCTACATTTTATAGATGAGGAATGGAGATCCAGAAAATTGGATGACTTTCCCAAGATCACACAGCAATAAATGGCAGAGCTGGATTTTGAAACCCAATTCCTCAGATTTCTGCTTAAATGACCTTTTCACATTAACTCCCAATAAAATATGCAATGAAAAAATTACTCCTTCCCTTCTTTGTCTTCCCCCTGGTCTTCACCACAATTTTCCATGTCTAAATTTTTTTCCCTAAAAATTTATACAGTTCTTTTGGTGAAATACTCTGTAAAGTATGTGGCTCAAATAACATTATTCCCATTCTGCAGATTTAAAAAAAATGATGTTTAGAGTGATGAAATTACTTCTGGTTCCTACATCTAGTTAGTGTTTATCTAGGAAATGGACCGAGGTTCTTTGACCGCAAGTAAATGTAAAGTGACTCTTCCCAAAATGGGAAATATATGTGTCTTTCTCTGTTCCTATCTCTCTTTCTCTTTCTGACTCTGTTTCTCTTTCAAAAGATCTACATGCAATTCCTTAAGGCAAACCTATTAAAATAGTACTGACATTGGTGTGTGTGTGTGTGTATGTGTGTGTGTGTATGTGACAGAGGGTGGAATGAGGAAGGAAATGCTTCCAGACCTTAATAGATGAGCTAGAAATAGATATCTACAGGCAATAAATATGATAGAGAATTCCAGGAGAAACAAAAAACACTATGTAGAAAAACTTGTAGTAGAGATGGGGGGAGGACAAAAGAGCTTATGCAAGAGAGAATGAGCTAGAATACAGTAGGTCCATGGTATCAGGCTAGGGTTTGAACTGCGGTAGGCACATAGTAGGTCTATCAGGAAAGTTTTTCAGCCAAAGGCACCAAAGAAATGTAGCCATATACTTATCTGATGACCATTATTGGTAAGCAAATGTGTGCATTGTAAATAAAAGCAAATTGAAGGGACTTTTCAAATATTGTTTTATACATTAGGGGAAATAATCAGTCAGCAGTGAACTTTAGGAAGTTTCCATGGAGCACATAAGTGGCTTCCATGTGAACCACACAGGCAAGTCTAAGCCACATGTATCAATTGGTAGCCCAGCTTTGGGGTCCCTGTGGACAGCATGAAGATAGATAGATGTGAACAGCTCCTCCCCATTCCCACCCAGAGAGCCTCCGCTGACCCAGAGAGAGGAGCCACCAATTATTCTATGCCTTAGTGTCTGGTTGAGGGCAGCTCCATACTTGGCCAGGTGAGGGCTACTCCATATCTGTTTGGGGCAGGGTGGGGGGCAGCAGATCCAGTCCCAGACATAGGAACATAACTGTGCTCATCCAAACTGCATCTCGCCTGGCACGGACAGCTGCGTTACCCAGACAGCAATGCATTAACTGACTCCATATGGATTTCTTGAATAAGAAATGAGATTTTCAAATGTTTCCCTACTCACACGCTGTTGTTTGCATAAAGCACTTTTGAATTTCTTTTTTTTTTTTTTTTTTCTTTCTTTTTTTTTTTTTTTTTTCCTTACCTTCCGTCTTGGCTGGGCCATGTTTTTATCTTGATCAAATCCCCAGTGAGGACAGCCGTCTCCTTGGCTGGAATTCTGGTGAGCTTCCTCTCTGTAGATTAGGAACCAGGCTGTATGGAAACATAAGATAAGCTGGCAATCTGAACACCCCTTTGTGCTACTAATATAGACATTCAGGGAAATCCTGCTTCTTCATTAACCCACTAATACAGTCTAAAGCTCTTGGCCAGAATCTTGAATTTGATCACAGTGCAGTCATAAAACAAAGAGAGATTCTGAAGGTGGGGGAGTGGAGGAAGGATTCTTGCTTAGGTGGGTGAGGCTCAGTTGCTTCTGAGGCCCTTGTAATGCAGTGTTTCTGGATAATACTGAAGAATCCAGTCACTCTCCAAATTTGGGGCCTCTTTTCTTAATGTATTAAATACAGATTAATCCTTCTTCATCCCCTAAGAAAGGAGGATTTCCCCCCCTCTACATCTTGTAGGGTTCAGAAAACAGTTTGTAAGTTTGCCCCACCAGCTATATCTCCTCAGTGGATCCTAAGGCGGTAGAGATAAAATCCAAAGAGTTCACCTACTTCTACTCTAGCTCACTCTTTCTAGATCATCCTTCACAAACTGCTTAACAAATATTAATTCATAAATCAGGAGGGAGGGAGGAAAGAGCACACACTAACAAAGAGTTTACTGTTAGTCGCTATACTGTTGGGGATATATATATATATATATATATATATATATATATATATATATATATATGTATGTATGTATATATATATATATATATATATGTATGTATGTATATATATATATATATATATATATGTATATATATATGTATGTGTATATATATATATATATATACAAAAGTCACCCTTCCCAGGAGCTAATATTCAAATGGAAGAGATGGCACATGTAGTACAGGGGTGGTAGGAAGGAAATTTCCATCTGGGGAATCCCAGGAGTAGAGAGTGCCATGAAGAAATTCAGAGACATGCCTTTTCAGGAACAGTGAAAATATGGAAGAGATTTTATGGAGTCTTAGATTTTACAGTTGAAGTCGAGTAAGACCCAATGCCTTCATTAAATTCACCTAATCTCTAGTTTAAACAACTGATTATTGTTGCCAGTTAAATACCCTTTGTGAAAATGGCAGCAGATGCTTTAAGATAGCAAGGATGCCAAGACTTTTTTGTGCGATCTGCCCAGATATGGTTGGGTTCGTTCTTATAATTCACCCTCATGTGAATCTTTGTAATTTACTGTACTTTCATCTCCTCCTGGATGGATGGAGCCCTGAAAGCCGTTTGCTACTGACTGTGATGATCTAACCTTACAAATGCAGCTTTACCTTGGTTTCCATTTAGATTTGATAAACTCTGATCTTGCTTTGTAATTGCATTGTGAATCTGGTAGGATGAGGTCATTACCAGGACTGTCTAGACCCATGGATTAAGACCCAGAGTCCATGAATTTAATTTTTTATATAGAATGTTCTACTTTTTCCTCAATTGTGTTAATTTAATTGTTAGTTTTTTTAAATATTTTTTTAAAGTTTTAAACTCCAGATTCTATTTCCCTTCTTTCCTCTCCCCCCCGTTGAGATTGTAAGCAATCAGATTTAAATAATACATGTTCAAACATCTAAAACATTTCCATATAAGTCATTTTGTTCAAGAAGACTGAAAAAAAATGAAAGTGAAAAATAACATGCTTCAGTTTGTATTCAGACAATATCTATTCTTTTTCTGGAGGCGGATAGTACACTCCATCTGCATGAACTTAAAAACTACTTTTAGCTGTGTTTCAATTTACATTGTAATCACATATATCTTATTTTTGCATTTCAAATCATGATTATGGGAAAGGGTCCATTCACCTTTGGACTCTGACCTTAACAAGGTGAAAAAGTTCTGGGTTAAAAAGCTTTCTCCTATTTCCTCACCTCCCATAGGAGATTGCAAGCAGTCCTCATCCTCAGCTGGAGTGAACATATTCCGTATCCATGTCTCCTGGTGCTTCTCAGGAGTAAAGATTGTTTTCTATTTGCCTGGATTTGTCTTCCCAGTCTTTATCACAGTGACTGGCTATAGCCAGTACCTAATGATACTTGTTTATTGACTACTTACAGATCTGATGAAACCTATAGACCTTCTTTTCAGAAATAATATAAATTATGGAGGATTATAGAGGATTGCAATATTTCCCCAAAATATAGTTCCCAATATTTTTAAGATTCATAGACCCAAGGTTAAGGATCCCTAAGTATCAAAATGAAGTGTGGATACCCCAAGGGACCTTAGAGATGACTTTGCCTACCATATCTCAGAGAAGAACATAGGTATCATTTAACTAATTTGTATTTATTTGTGTTTTAGCATCATATTCATGTCATTTATATTTTTATATGTATATATGATCCCTCACTAGTATATTAGAGTCTTGCAAATAATGAGATTTTAAAATTTGTTTAAATTTATATATTTTTTTAATCTTTTAAACCCAAATTCCAATGTCCTGTACAGACCATGACACATCATAGTTGTATTAAAAAAAAATGCTTGTTGTAATGAGCTAATTTAGGTTAATTCCAATAGACTTTTTTTTTTTTTTTGAGGCTGGGGTTAAGTGACTTGCCCAGGGTCACACAGATAGGAAGTATTAAGTGTCTGAGACCAGATTTGAACTCGGGTCCTCCAGAATTCAGGGCTGGTGCTCTATCCACTGTGCCACCTAGCTGCCCCAATTCCAATAGACTTTTAATGGACAGAGACATATACATCCAGAAAGAGGACTATAGAGACTGAATGTGAATCGTAACATAGTACTTTCACCTTTTTTGTTGTCTTTTTTTTCTTTCCCATGTTTTTCCTTTTTGATTTGATTTGTGTGTGTGTGTGTGCAGCATGATAAATGTGAAAATAAGTTTAGAAGAACTGCATGTTTGGATTACTTGCTGTCTGAAGGGAGGGGAAAATTGGTAACATAAAGTTTTTCAAGGATGAATAATGTTGAAAACTATCTGCATGTATTTTGAAAATAAAAAGCTACCATTAAAATAAATAAATGAAATAGGTATGTTTAAAAAGAATACTTTTTGACTAATGATTCCTAGATAAAGAAAATGAGATTCAGATAAGTGACTTGCCCACAGAGTTTATAGAGCAAGTAAATGACAAAGGCAACATTTAAATTATGGTCTTTTTTTTCTTTAAATTCCCAATGTTCTCTATTTTGCCATACTGTCTCTCTAAAATCAGATGGAATGAATGCTCTCTGGATGAGGCAAGATTCATTTATGAATCTTCAGGTTAGCCACCTTCCCCTTTTTAAAGATTTTTAAAGATTACTCACAGAACCCCCTCTTTCCTTGGGTAATCTATTTGACTACCAAATGACTCATGCTAAATGTCAGGTAGTTACTGTCCACAGCAGGGAAAGACAGCTAAAATCAGCATATTTTAACCGGTCTCCCATTTCTATTTTGGAAGATAATCCTTCCTATGCCTCTATCCTTTGGTGACAGGTGTCTGTCTCCATGGGGACATCTAATCTCTTTTTATCAACTTTACTTCCAGCCCCACATGACTTAAATTAAGGCTAACCATCTTACTTTGAACAAACACATGAATATTCTTGATAGTGGAAATCTTTTCTCTTTGTTTCAGGCTCAACATCTGCAGACATGAGTCAGCATTCTCTCTTTGAGACAGGGCAAGTGGGCAGTCCAGCTCTCAAGGCCAGTAATTATTTAGCTGGGCTCTATTAGCAGATGGGAATTGGTCTGGCTTAGGAAGGGCTTGGGAAGTTGGTTATTTGCTAATTTGCCTGACACCCTGCTGAAAAGAAACCAAGGGGCACTGGCAAATAATAAAAAAAAGAACTTGGCCTTAGAGTTAAGATCTGGATTCAAGTCCAGTCACCAGTAGATGAGTGAGTCGCTTTACCTCAAAATCTTTAGCCCATCTGTAAATGATGACAGTGATAACGTCTGTGTCTCTACTTCAGTTTTTTTTAAATTAATTGTTGTTTAATTAATTTTAATTAATTGTTGGATGCCAGGAAGACCAATGGGAGCTTGTTTTAAGTAGATTTGTCCAGTATTTAAACATTTTAATATCACCTATTTATGTTGTCTTGGATTGTAGAATGTGACAGAGACATATTAGTTGAGGGTATTTATGAATTGATAGAAATCTTGGTGTTTCTAAAAATTCCATTCATCAGAAAACTTGATCAGGATAGCGGTGGATTTGAATCCTTCTAGTTACTCCGTACCCAATGCAAAGCTCTCTGCAAACCTTCAAGTTCTATATAATTATTACTAAACTTTAGCTATTATTATTATTTAGAATGAATCGCCAATGGGATGGCCCCATCATTGAGTTTTAGATTTTTAATTTAAAGTTTTTAAAGTCTTTGTCATGATGGACTTTCCTCCTTCAGAAAAAAAATCCATCAATCAATCATCAATCACTCAATCAACAAGCATTTATTTAGCATATTCCATGTGCTAGACACCCGAGATAGAAAGCTAAAAATCAGTTGACTCTACAAGCACTTACATTTGACTAAGGCTGGCCATGGTCTCCTTGGTGATGCTCTGAATCATCTGAATCCTGACGTAGATAATTTGAGACATTATAGTTCAAACTGTCATGGCCGCCCATTCTTGAAGAGCAGCTTCTCCTCACTTAGCTCACAAAATGAGTACATAATGAGTCTTCAGCATTTTCACAAAGTTCTTTTCATTAAGTAGGAGGTATCCTCTAGTCCAGCGATTCTTATCTTTTTATTTTACATCCTGCATTTTTCTGGCAATCCTATGAAAACTATGAACACATAAAATACATTGGATTATAAAGCAAAACAATTGTATTTACATATCATTATTTAATATTTGGAAGAAAATCAAAGTATGGATCTCAGATTAAACCTTCTTATGTACAACACAGAATGTGTAGATGAGCTGGTGGATATTTTGCCGTAAAATTGTCTAGTAAATCCATATTATTTACTTTTTAAAAAAGAACTTCTGATATAATTAGCATTACACCTGGCATTCCCTTTGAAAACATTGGTTCACTAGCCCACCATGATGAAATGTCAGAGGAGGATTTAAAGATGGGCACTGTCAAAAAACTATTTGAAAAAGGATAAGGAAAGGCATCATCTTACTCAGAAACAACATCAAAAATGATGTTCCTATTAGTCTTATGGAAGCAACATGTCAACTGAGTGTCACAGAATTGCTGGTAACATTGGTCAGTAGTCTTCAACTGAAACTCTATTAATCTTCAGAGTAGACTGTCTTTTTAGGAGTTCAGAGGTTTCAGGCTTCCTCCTTAGACCAAGTGAGTATTCTTTCTCTTTTGTTTTGGGGGTCAGGGCTGTTTCAGAGCACTACCAGTTAGAGAAATTCAGATGCCTTCATTTGTTAGGAGGTTGCCTTATATCAAACCATAATCTGCCTTTCACCAATGTTGACCCATTGATTCTGGATCTACTGTTTGGGCCCAGTCCCTAATCTCACTTTCTTCCCTTTGACAATTCATCAATCATATGGCAGCATCATAAACAGTAATGCCCAATAGGTAGAAACTTGTCCCAAAAGTCAGGCAAACCTCCACTTACTAGGTCATCCTAAGCAAGTCACCTAACTTCTAGCCAGGCAGCTACATACAGTGAATGTGTCAATTCACCTTGGGTGGTATGGTGAGTGTGTATGTGTATATTTACTTACCTGCCTACATACATGCATACATATTAATTTTCCCTGAGGACCATGATTTTTTCCCTATCTTTTAAATGCAAATTATACCCCCTCCCAAATATCTATTCCAGCAAGTTGTCCTGAGGGAGATTTTTATGACAAGCTGTGCTCAAGAAAACAGGAGTTTTCACTGAAATCTGAAAATTAGGGTGTAAAGCTCTGGATTTTTCTTTGAGCTCCCCCTCAGCATATTATATTATACTTACTATATTGTACCATATCATTAAGTTATATATCATATTACTTATATATTATAATATTTTCTACACATGTGGACCAAACCTATTAATATAGTATTATATTATATAACAGTGTATAACAATACTTCATATATGATATGATTAAAAAAAAGAATGGGCAAATATTAATAAAAATATCATTATATAGTACTTTAAAGTTTGCAAAGACATTAAAAATATTATTTCATCCTATCTGTAAAATAACCCTATAAGGGAGATATTATTAATATAGTATTATATTGTATAGCAGTATATAAGAATTATATATAATGTGATAAAAAGATTGGGCATATGTTAATAAAGAAACATTATATAATACTTTAAAGTTTGCAAAAGACCTTTATAATATTTCATCCTATCTGCACAATAACTCTAGGAAGTAGGTGCTATTATTATCTGCATTTTGAGTGAAAGAACCTGAAATATATTAAATATCATTCTAAAAAAGGCTTCATTGTCTTCATAAGATTGCCAGAAGGGTGCAGGATATAACATAAAAAAAGTACGAACCCCTGGACTAGAGGATATCTCCTCCATAGTGACCATTTATTAGCTATGTTCTCCATGTCATAGATACAAAAACAAACCTTCTCCCTCTCATGGCATGCCCTGTCATGGAGAAAGAAATGAACAATTAAGAAACATGATTTAGGAAAATAAGCATCCAACAGAGGCTCCCAGAGCCATACAAAAGTTGGACATGAGAAGGGAAGACTTCCTAGAGAAGAACGCACGTGAGCTGAACCTGGATTGAGGCAGGGTTCCTGGGGGTAGAGACAAGCTTAGATTTAGAGCCATGAAGGCCATGGCCATTGAAATCCTGCCCCTTACACTTATGATGTATGTAATGAAAAGCAAGTCACCCCTCCCAGCTTCAGTTTCCTTTTTTACAAAAAAGGTGGAATAGTATTTTAACATCTTTTTAAGCTCCACAGGTATACATCTCTCTGCCTTTGGATTTTATTTAGCATGTAGTATGGCTTACCCATTGCTTCTTGCATATTTTCTCTTATCTTCTTTTTGCATATACTCTTCTTCCCCTTCGTTAGATTATAAAATGCTTCAGGGCAAGCACCATATTATATCTTTTTTTTTTTCATCTCTACATCTCTAATATCCCAGTGATGGACAACTCACCACTGCCAAAGACATGCTGCTTTAAAAAAAATGCTCCAAATCTTCTCTATCCTAGGATAAATAAACATCCCTCTTTCTTCAAAAGGATTCCATTCTGCCTTGGTCTCATCGCCTATTCTCCAGTTGGTTATTGTTCAATTACTTAGATGTGATAGCCAGATATAGATGCAATACTCCCAATATGTTCTGGCCAGGACAGAAAAGGAGGACTATCCCTTACTGGATTCTCTGCTTCTGAGCTTCAAAGAAGATTGGACAGAGGCTCAGGGGATGAGCAGACACATCTTTGGAAAGCTCCCATCAGCCATCTTTCCCCTTTTGCTAAATGTCTTTATGGCTATCCCTATTTTTAAGTTTTAGATATCTTTGCAGTCTCAGTATTTACCATATTCTTTATTTCACTGGCACAAAAATAATTAGCAGAATAAAGGGTTATATACCTAACCTCAGGCTAGTGGGTATTTTTCTGTGGGCAAAAAAAAAGACATCTCCTTCTGGGCATAATCTCCAAGCCACAGTGCTATCACTTTGGTTGGAAAGTTGGTCAGCCAGACATTTTCTAGATGGTTACTCAGGGGTAGCAACCCATCATCTCCCAGCTAATTTTCTCTGTGTTAATGAGGAAAATGAACTGTTCAGAGGCAGAAGAAGTAGAAAAACAAAAGCCAGGTTCTGTTTCCAAGCACACTGTGTTGGAATTAACTCTGACAACCTTACAACAGCCCAGAGTGTGTCCCCATTGTAGCTCTAGGAAGCCAAGTGCACATTTTGCCCATTCTTCCATTATACTGGGGAGTTCTGGGTGTGCCACAGGGAGCTGGACAGTTCCCTACTGCTCATGGCCAGAAAAATCAGTGATTGCAATTCCATTTCTTTTCCATTTTCCTTATATGATTTTAATTTTTGACAAATTCAGAGGATAGATCTAGACACAGTATGTTTACATTTTTGCTAATATTTTGACAATGATTCTCTAAATTTCTAGAAGAGGAAAAAGACTATGTGTCTGGTAATAGAACCATAACATTGGAACCAGAAGAGTAGATGGGCCCAAGAGTTCTCATTACTGTGTTGATAGTTTTATTTGGAAGATTGTTCGTAGAATCCTTAGGGAAATTAGCTCTTCAGCATTTTTATCTGTCCCTTGAATGAGGAAATAAGATTGTAAGCTTATCAGATTTTGGGTGATGGAAAGTAGAGAACTGTTGCACAGCATCCAGTTACCTCAATGGCAAACACATTGTAATTTAAATAGGTGTGAACATAAATACCAATATTTGGGTTCAGAGTCTGTTTTAAAAATTAATTATGAAGTATGGCTCTAAAAAATTCATATGATAAAATTACATGGAAAACAAAGCTAAGCAATGAATTTTTGGGGGAGGGGAAGGGCTACTTTGAGAGTATTATAGGAGTATCTGATATTATTTAATTATTATAAGGAATTACTTGAGTCTATTCTCTCTACTAATGTACCCACTCTGTACCTTACTGTCTCAGAGAGTTCCCCAGGCCATTAATAGGTTAAGTCATGTACTCGATGCTATATTGATATGGCATGTGATTGGACTGGAATCCAAGTCTTCCTAATTCACAGTCTGGCTCACTGTCTGCTATTCCATACTACCTTTTGATCTTCAGGAACATTCAGGGAGTTCTAGTATCCTGAGAAGAGAAACTGTCTGTTATTTACTTAGTACTAGGCCATGGTTAGACCCCATCAACAATAAAGTATTGAGCTCAGTTCTAAGCCTCACAGGATAGGAAGGATGATTGGAACATGTTAATCCAGAGTGGTAACAGCACTGAAGGCTGTGTCAATGAAGCCCCACCATATAAACTGAGAATATTTGACCCGTAGGGAAAATGATTTAGGAGAGGGTGGGACATACCAGCTTTCTTTAAATATATCATATGGAATAAAAGGCTGAGTTTTCCTGGCAAAGACTTAGAGTGATTTGTCATTTATTTCTCCAGTTTATTTTATACATGAGAAATTTAGAACTTAGAAAAATCTAAGTACAGGTAAAGTTGAGGCAGTCAAAAGGCAATGAGAACAATGATTGTTGTGAGGATAAAGTTGATCAGAAGGGTTAAGATCATATTAATTATTTTTCTCTGGTTTTACCCAGAACTTAATGATTGGAAATCAGTAGTACTGATTATATTAGAAAAATAGAGCCACCAGGTTAAATGACTTGCTTAGGGTCACATGGCTAGTAAGGGTCTGAGGCCAACTTTTAACTTAGGAAGATATCTCCCTGACTTCTGGCCTAGTATTCTAGCCACTGTGCCAACTAGCTATCCCAAAGAGGAATTTAGTTTTGTTTTATTTGGCTCCACAGTCCAGAGTTAAGAGGCTTACAAAGAAGCAGATTATGGTTCCATATAAGAAGGAATTATGTAATTATTAGAGCTATTCTACGTCAGAATAGTCTTCTTGTAAAGTTATGATTAGTGTACTTAACTAAAGATCCATAAGTAGATGCAGCATGAATGTTTTTCAGGGATGAAAGATAGGGGATTCTTGTGTTGAGTGGGAATTTCAGTTTCTGACCTTAGATATCCCTTTCCAACTTGAAAATTCTGTCCATTAACTCCCTCTCCTGCACTCAAGGCCTTTTGTTATGTTCTTACAGTGATGATATATCTCTGAGTATATATTTCTTATTCAAGCAAATACATTCTCTTTACTGTACTCACTTCTGCCTCTGTACCTATGGGGATTATTTTTGTTTCTCAACAATGCCCCTCTTTTTCTTTTTTTCCTACTTCCTCAAAACTTTGAACTCCTTTGTTAACTTTAGAAGGATAATATTCATATCCAAGATGATTATGTATGTGGAGGACAGAACACTGCACTTTGAAATAAGGAAACTTTAATACGGACATGATCTATCTGTGGAACTCACTTGTCATATGCATCTGTGAAGAGATCCCTGTGTGTGCTCAGTAAATGTAGAATTGATTTGGATTGAATTGAACAGAAAAAGGAGGAGGACCCTTTCTGCTTAATCTGGGGAAGGATTCTAACAATCAGGGCTGTCCAACAATGGAATAATTTGCCCAGTCAGATGGTAATCATCCCATTGTTGCAAGCATTCATCCAGAGTCTGGGTATGACCAAGTCAGAGTGGTGCAGAAGGGATTCATTTCTGCATTGGGTGAAGCTTGTATTAGAGTCCTCTAATTCTGAGGCTATTTTTCTTTATGGAATGAAGGATTAAAAGAGAAGGAAGGAATTTGCTCTTGTACATATAGGCAACATGGTGAAGTGATTACATGTCTGGGTTTTAGACAAAGAATATCTGAGGTCATACCTCAGTTTTATCCCCTCAGTAAACTTGAACCATACCTCATTCCATTCATTTCTTCTTTCTTAACTTCCTCAACACTTTCTTCCTTTTAATTTAGGGGGAAAATCAGATAGATATAATTATTCCTTATTAAAAATAATGTACCAGATATTGTTTTACTTACCATCTAGGAGAGGGGAAAAGGGGAAGGAAGAGGAAAATTTAGAACACAGGATTTTGTAAGAGTAAAAGTTGAAAATTATCCTTGTATATATTTTGAAAATAAAAAGCTTTGATTAAAAACATCTTGTTAATTAAAAAAAGAAAGAAAATAATGTATCAACAGACAGTTCTGTGAATGACCATTCCTTTTTATTCCCCAGAACCTCCAAAAAGTACTCTTCCCTGTTTACCTACTCTCTATTGGTATTGATTCTCAACCTAGAATGTATAGTTACTTTTTGTCTTTTCATCCCTACCACTTATCAAAGTAGCTGCACACAAAAAAAATGCTTAATTCCCTCCCTCTTCTTCCTTCTATTTCTCTCTTTCTTTCTATTCTCTCTGTGTCTCTCTGTCTCTGTTTCTCTCTCACTCTCTCTCATTGCATCAAATCCTTATCCAGTTCTTTAGAACTCAATTTCCTCCTCAATACAAAGAAAATTAGATGGAGTGGTCTCAAAAGTCTCTTCTAGTTGTAAATTCTATGAATCTTCCCCATAACTTAAAACATCATTTGTGTGTGTGTGTGTGTGTGTGTGTGTGTGTGTGTGTGTGTGTGTGTGTGTGTGTATAAATAGCACCTACTTCATGGGAATGCAGCTATAGCCTTTCAGCTCAGCAAGTCATTTTAATTGAACTCTGCAGCTACTGTATTAACTAGAAACATCCTATCACAGTTCACAGGATCAGAGAATTGAGGTAGAAGCGACCCGAGTCCAGATGGCTCATTTGATAGGTGAGACAGTGTGTCCTGGAGAGCAGATGGGGTTTAACCCAGGAAGGAAGCATCAGAGCCAAGATCAGAACCCAGGCCTCTGTCTGAAGCCCAACTCTCTTTGCACAACTCTTACTTAATTACAGTTGGTCTTCAATGTCAGTTTCCCTTCTTGACCCATTTCATGCCTTTCCAATTTTCTCTCAGGCTCACCGAGTGCTACCTGAACGCTGCTTTGGAGCAGTCCTATAATCTTCTCCACATAACATCCCCACCCACCTGTGCTGCCCAAATCTTATACTGACAGACCTGTTTTGTCCTCCTACTTACTCCCCTGATTCTCTCACCCCCGCTTTAGACTTTTCTCACATCTCCAGGACAGCTGATAAAAGAACTCTGAAAAATCAACTGAGGAAGGGTGGGTGCCACCGTAATTCATAGTGAAGGCCCAATCATGACACCTTCTCTCCCACATGTCAGGAGTAATCAAGGCCAGCAGGTACTTTGTGAGTGCTGGCGACATGAGCCATCTTGGCGCACTGTTCCGAGGAGGGCTGTTTACCTCATTTTCCAAACAGGAGTCCATCACAGGCTGACACTTTAGATGAGGGCTGAATAAACAGAATCAATTATAGAAATTACCAAGGAAGTGTCAGTGGGGTGCATCATGAGGGCTAGGAGAAACACATATACTCATTACATTTCAAGTTGATTCTATTTAAAACCAAATAGTACTTTCCTGCATTTAGACAATTTAAAAAAATGTATCATTACTCATTTTCCTAGGGGAAATATATGACTAGTGATCATAGCTGCATTTTCGTTTTTCTGGGCAAAGGACAAGAATGTGGTGAAATTATATTGTCATTTTTGGCCCCAGAGAAATAATGAGGACATGCATCCTCCTTTGCTCAGAGCAGTGGAGGACTGTGAACACAGAATATTGCACACCCTACCAGACATGGCTGATGTGTAGGTTGGTTTTGATTAATTATGTTTCTTTGTTGTAAGGGAAGATTTATTGTTCGAGTACATTGTGTTTTTGGCAATGGCTATAATGTAAAGAAAAGAAACATGGCAATGTGGGAAACAGGCCTGGCTTTTGCATCAGAGAGTCTAGGTTTGAATCTCACCACTGTTACCGCCTGTGAAAGATGGAAAAAGTTACTTACTCTCTGAAGGATTCAGTTTCTTTCTCTGATCCTGTGGGAAAAGATGATTTTTAAATAAACAAAATGATTTGTAAATAAAAAAGCAAAAGGTCAGAGCTCTAAAAATATAGAGTTAGAAAGGGAAACTTTTAAAGACCATCTCATTCACCCTTCCTATTTCACATCTGGGGTCATGGACATGCATTTAAGATTTTCTAGGCCACATGAATTTGAATCACAGATTTCAGAATGTTGGACTCAAAAGAGACTTTAAAAATCATTTACTCCTATGAAACTGGAGAAAATAATTATTTTTCTTTTAATTGAAGGAACTTTCTCTGGAAAAACAAAAACAAAAAAAAACATTTATTCCTACCACTCTTTTTACAGGTAAAGACATTATTATGACTTATAATTGTGTAACACCTTGCCCAAAGATGTAAGGCTAATGAATAGCAGCTGGATCTTGCAATCAAGCCTTCCAATTCCCACTCTAATACTCTTTCTACCATCTTAGTTCAGGTCTCCATTACTTCTTCGCTGAGCTATTCTAACAGCCTCTTTTGTGCATTTTTCTTCCTACCTCAATCTCTCTCTTTTCCAATCCATCCTCCACATAACTACCAAAATAATCTTTCTTAAGCACAGAGGTCATAAGACCTCTTTCCTGTTGAACAAGTCTTCAATGACTACCCACTGCCTTTAAGATAAAATGCAGCCTCCTTAGCCTGGCATTTTAATTCATCTGTAATCTCATTCCCTTACTACCTTCTTTCACATTACTCCACTTCATTGATGGTATTTTTCAGTTGTTTTCAGTCACGTCTAACTCTTGCTAGCCCCATTTGGAGTTTTCTTGGAAGAGATACAGTAAGTAGTTTTACCATTTCCTTCTCTAGCTCATTTTTACAGATGAGGAAACTGAGGCACATAAGATTAAATGACTTGCCCAAGGTCACATAGCTAGTTAGGATTTGAACTCAGGAAAATGAGCCTTGCTGACTCTAGGCCCAGAATTTTGTACACTATGGTGTATCTTAGCTGTACTATCTTACTCCGTTTCATACACTCCAAATTATCTGCTATTCTCTAATTGGCTCGATGTATTTGAACAAGATGACTCCCATGCTTAGGTTATAACCTTTCTTCCTCTCCTGCTCTCATAATCATTTTCTTCCTAAAAGGTATGATTTCACTTGTAGTTCCTCCATCTATCTTTATATGAT
Organism: Sminthopsis crassicaudata; assembly: GCF_048593235.1. Lineage (NCBI taxonomy): Eukaryota > Metazoa > Chordata > Mammalia > Dasyuromorphia > Dasyuridae > Sminthopsis > Sminthopsis crassicaudata. Next base: position 309,112,192 of record NC_133621.1, on the reverse strand, counting down.
CATTCATACTCATTAATGCTGTCTCATTTCTTATGTCTTTCCTTCTTACACCCATCATACATTGTTTTATGACTCTTTGGTCATTTGTGATTTTGATTCTTTTGAGATCATGGTATTCCATAGAATATCATCAAGAGAATATTGGTGAGTCATTAGGTGAGAATCTATATTTCTAAATACTTTCATCAGCAAAGGAGAAAAGAAACAGAAAAATTAATTAGGGATGAATTTTTTAAAAACACTAAAAAGTCAGCAAATAAAAATTTCAAACAACAACATTGAATTAAAAATATTAGCCAACTAAAATAATAATTGGCTAACTAATAAAAGCATAACAAACAAATAGGAACTTATTAGACACTAAGCTTTAAAGAGGCATTTCAATATGCTATAGAATGTTTAGGAAAAAACAGCAAGGATGGTAAAGGACCTTGGAACTATATCAAAAAGGATTTGTTGAAGGAAGTGAGGAAATTTGACCTGAGAAAGGGAGGACCCTGGAAAACAGTAACCATCTTAAAGTATTCAAAATCCTGTCACAGTAAAAGGATTAATATTGTTCTGCTTAGCTCCAGAGGCCAGAAACAATGGTGGTCATCACAAAGAGGAACATTTAAGTTGAGGAGTAACTTCAGGAGTAATTTGAAACTATTTTTCAAGCAGTAGGATGGGCAGCCACCAAAAAATAAATAAATGAGTGAATGAATGAATGAATAAATAAATAACGGTCTCCCCATTCTTGGAAGTCTTCAAGCAGAGGCTGAACAACATTTGTCAGGGATGTTCTAAAGAGTGCTAACTGGAGTATGAACTAGACTCGAGGCTACTGTGGATCCTTACAGCTCTCAAATTTTGCACACAATGTGATGTCTATAATCCTTAGCACTTATCAAATTTACAAAAAGATATTTAATCCATGCTGAGTGTAGCAGGATAAGGAGGGACAGGACTGAGCTTATAATTTCATTGACATAAGAAATTTCTAGATGAGGTAACAGCCTCTACTCAGGCAGATATGGGGGGAACCTCTCTGTGCTTTCCAGTATTATACAGTTATCCTAAATCCCCGAAACACTGAAAGACATGCCATGGATCATACAACTGGGATGTATCACAGAAAAGAATTGAACCAAGTCTTCCTGATTTCAAACAAGCCAATATCAGAAAACAAAGGAATTGAACCCACCACAAAGAACTCACAAAGGAGTGGAAGGATCTAGATGCATTCTATAAATTATTTAAAAGGCCAATTAATCCCAATATCATATAAGTTATTTACAAAAATAGAAAAAGAAGGCAGTTTACCAAACTCTTTCTATAAGGCAAATATGAAAGTTATTAACCAAAGAAATGCACATGTAGATATTTGTTTGTTATTAAAGAGAAGAAATTTCGGGATGCTTAAAAGTGTTGAGCCTTTTCTCAAATGTGATCTGTCCCTCTCTTCTTCTATTTAATTTTTGACCCAGCTCATGTTGGCTGAGATCTATGTAGTATATGATCAGCCTATCCAACTCCATGAAATGTGTGGTTTTCACCCTTTAGGTTTCCTTGGTATGCAACAGTTAGGCAATTTTTAGAGAAAAGCAATCCTAAAAAAGAAGAAGAAAAAGAGTTGTGATGTCTTGTTTCAAGTCCTTTCTCTACTTTAGCTCTCCATTCCTACAAACCTTACTAGTTTGACATCATGAGTAATGTTTCAACAAACATAGCTCAGTCAGTGGTCCAGGTTCTGATGATGATCCTCTCCATGCTTTGCTAGAAGGTAAGCTCTTTGAGGCAAGGAATTGTTTTATTTTTATAATTGCTTCCCAGTTCCTAGCTCAGTGTCCAGAATAGAGTGGGTATTTAATAAACTCTTGTTGAATACAGATCCATTAGCTGTTCTTTCCCATTAGATTATAAGCTCCTTAGAGGCTGGTTCTCTCATCTTTTTGCTTATTCTTGGATTCTAATTACTTAGCACGGTCCCTAGCTCATCACAAATGCCCATTGATTATAACCTAGCTAGGCTAATTATTTGCTAATAGACATGGATCTATTTTCAGATGTGAAAGAGCTTTCAGTCCTTTGTGTTAGCCTTAAGAGAACCCTGGGCATTTGCACAGCATGAGGAGATTCTAGAGAAAAGACACATCTCTTTGGTGAATGTGTTTTCTATCCAAAGAGACCCAGGCCTTCTCCAATTCAATACAACAAACATTTATGGTGTACTGACTGCATGCAAGACACTGTGCTAGGAGCATGTGTGAGGGGAGGGCAGGAATACAAAAACAAAAATGGAAAATAGGCCCTGTCCTCAAGCTTTCATTCTAACATGAGAATACATTCACAAGGAAAGGAGGCATGATAATTTCAGAAAGAAAGAACTCTTAATAACCATGGGAATCAGTGGAGACTTAAGGAAAGAGGTAGCACTTAATCTGAATGCTGAAGGAAGCTTAGGATTCAAAGAGATGAAAGCGAAGCTGGAGTGCATTTTAGGCATGAGGTCCAGCTTGTGCAAAGGTATGGAAATAGGATATGGATTCTGGAAAACAGCCAGTAGTAGGCCAGTCTGCTGGAATGGAATTGATGAAGGCAAGTAATATCCTATAATCCTATAACAGATAGACTGCAACCAGAGTACAAAAAAGTTTAAATGCCAAGGTGAGATATTTCAACTAAATCTAAGATAGTGACTGCCCTATGAATGTTCCTTAATACACTGAGACTTTAGCTTCAGGAAGATGGATTGAGCAGTTGTGTGGAAGATGGGGGGAAAAAAAGAGAACAGATAAGAAGCTGAGTGTCCAGTGACAGCTCTCCTGAGTTATGATGTGGTCCTTAAATTTGGTGGTAGATGTCTTAGTCTGGAAGGAACAGAGCTTCTATTCCAGACGAATAGAAATGGAAGAAATGGGAAATTTATAGTCTGGAGAGGGAAAGGTTTGCACCTTATAAACTGTTACTGGGATTTAGAAAGCCAGACTTGTTCAATTCATCCACAGGAGCAGAGGTACTACTTTTTTCTGGAGTTTGTTTTTTACCTTTCTAATAAGGAAAGTGGACTTAATGATTGCCAAGGAAGGACCAACTATAATATTCTGTTGTACGTCTCCTCTCTGTTATGACCTTCTCTGTCTTAATATCCCTTTATTTCTGACTTTCCTTGTGCTAAGGTCTCTCCCCACTCTGATAGTTTCATCCTAAGGACCCTCCAAGTGTTGACATTTCCCCCCAGAATGTGTCTTTGACAAAATAATAACAGGCCGTATGAAGACTCTCAGATGACACGGTTTTCCATTATCACTTCACAGATAGTGCCTTTCCTTACTGCACAAAACACTTATCATCCAGTTCAGAAAGCCACAAATTGTAGCCATGCTATAATACCCATTCAATTCCTCTATGCCAGTAGCCAGTAGTAGGAGTAGTAGGAGACTGAGGCCTTGAAAGAGAGTGGCAGTTAATGCAAGAACACATGGCCAACTCTTGGCAGTTAGAATTAGAATCCATCTCCTCCCTCCTAGTCCCCTTTTCCACTACATCCCAGCCTGATCAGACCAGTTTTTCAGAAAGTGTGTGTGTGTGTGTGTGTGTGTGTGTGTGTGTGTGTGTGTGTGTGTGTTTTACTTTATGAACTTCTAATAATTCCAATTTGGGGTCTCACAAAAGCCATTTTCAGACAGGTTTTGAAGGCCAAATGGATTTCTCACAGCTGATGCTGACTTCCCTACTGCCAGCCAGAGGATACAGCTTCGACAAATTCTGCAAACATTTACCCCTTGGTCTCTGGGAATCATGCCGTGTTTGTCACAGGCTCTGATATAAGAATATATTATGTCCAATTATGAAATGCCATGGTCTTGGTCTTGAATTAATTTGCTTTCAAATGCTATTTATAGGCTGGCTTCATTCTACCTACAGACTAGGTTTTTCAAGTTGAAAAATGTCTTGCACACAGTAGGAAGAAGAGCACTAGATCTGAATTTGGGTTCAAATTCACCTTTGGCCTGTACCACCTATGTGACCATAAGTAAGTCCATAGTTTCTCAATTACAAAATGGGAATAACAAAAGAACGACTACTTCGTGTATTTGGTAGAATCAAATGAGATAATATATGCCAAAGACTTTGCAAATTTTAAAAATGTACTATCAATTCAGTTTTCAAAAAAAATAACATATTTTCTGAATTGAATCTAAAAATGCCCAGTACATTTTAATTCTTGGCTTTTAGAATATTCAGACATATTTCCCTTCTAAAGTGATTAATACAATGTCACCAGAATGGCAAGTTGGACTTTGTTCCAATGGCCTAGGGATACAGGCACATCCTTCAAAGAACCCAAGAGCACATGTTTTCTCATGACAGCACCCGTAACCTGATCTAGTTGAGCCCAGATGCCCTAAATGATGATTTGTGGAGGAGCAAATTCTCTTTCCCTGAAAGGGTGCCCAGCCACAGGATGAGCCCAGTCACAGATGGTATATGGCACAAAGTCAGATTCACTAAGGTTCCTTCCAGTTCTGGGCACCATGGGACTAATTATACTGAACTACACCATCCACTTTGTATGTAGCTAGTTATTTACATGTGTCTACCCCACCCTACTCTCCTATTACTTTGTGAGCTCCCTTTTCTCTTGCTTTATTTCAACAAAATATTGTACAATTGTATTTATGTTAAGTCTTGGCTATGTCTCTGTAATGCCAGTGATGTTTTAAATGGAATTCATGGAAAGCATGAATTGGGCCGGCGGCTAGTAATGTAGCTTCTGATGATAACAGTTTGTGACTCTGTGATGTGACCTCTACAAAATCCCATTGGGACAGGGCATGGCGAGGATTCTTATTTCCATTGTACACAGGAGAAAATATTCCCAGAGAAGCCAAATGACAAATTTCTCTTTCCCGTTCCAAACGTGTCAAGCCAAACAAAGCAGATTCTCCCGCTGACTATGTACAAATACACTCGGGTATGTATATAGTCCAGTAGCCCACTGCTCAAAGTCACAAAGACCTAAATTTAAATTCATTCTCAGACACTAATTAATTGTGTGATCTTGGGTAAGTCATTTGAACTCTTCCACAATTTCCTCAACTGTAAAATGAATATCATTATCTTCTCCCATTGTTATGAGAATTAGATAAGATAATATTGGCAGAGTGTGCTTGGCACATAGTAAGCACTTTATAAATACATGTTCTCCTTCCCGACCTCTCAGTCCCTCCTGGCAACTCCAGTCCTATCTGTAGGGCCTTTTTGGCTTCAGTTTTCCCATCTGAAAAATGATGGAATTCAGAAAAGTGATGTCTGAGGGCCCTTGCAGCTTCAAATCCTATGATCCTTGTTACATTTTAAGATTGATTGAATCTGTGTGGTACATTCAGAAAATCCTCAAACTCTGAGAGGTTTCTCAAACCAGCCACAATCGCCCTGGAGGATGAGCCCTCACTGTTACGTGACCTCAATCTTCCAATTTACGAGCGGGAGACTTTTTTTTTTTCTTTTCCACGTGTTGTTAAAGCTAATTTAGCAACAACAACAAAAACAACAAGGAAACCTTTCAGCCCTTTTTGGGTAAGTGTTGTCTGTGTTTGTTCCAGTAAATCCCAGGGAGAAGCAGGGTGTTTGTGACTGCAAGGTAACAGAGCATCCCTTTGGGATCTGATTATCCTCTGAATTAAAAGTGGCTTTTCTGCAAGCAGAAGATTAGTTTGGTCATTAATAGTGAGGAACAAAGCATGGAGGTGATTGCTAAATGCCTTTGAAGGTGGAGGGGGTGTGCGTGCGTGCTTGTTTGTGTATATGTGTTCATGCATGTGTGCATCTGTGCCTTGTGATAGACTGACTCAAGCTACATTTCAAAGGTCTCAGCATTAACCATGGACAAAGTTTATCTTCTCACCTTATTCAAGAGTTCAGTCATCCTCAGGTTCCCTTGGATGACAAGTCACCCGCTGCTCTCTTAAACCCTTTTTTATCAGAGTTTTATGCAGATGCAATCATTATAAGAAGCCTTTTTCTTGAGATTGGTGACTACATTGGGTAGGCTTGGCTCAGAAATGGAATGAATTCATCAGGAACAGAAGAAAGCCCTTTTTTCTCCTCTAGTAATGCTGTTCTTCCACCCTGCTGAGTCAACAGGGCTCTGGCTGTTAGTTTTTAGTGGAAGGAGATTTTCTACGTCCTCCTTGTGGGGTAAAATAGGCTGAAGACCCAAATCCAAGCCTTTAAACCCCATGGCAAATAACCAAGGTGCCAGAAACTGTGCTGGGGACACCCTTCAGTGTTGGAGCAGGACAACATGTCTCCTTCTCTAAGTCTTTTATGTGTCCTGTCCCCTGTGCCAGTGAAGCCAATGGATTTCTTTTCAGAATCATGGTTTTAAATTAGTGTAAATCTTATTTCAATCTTCTCAGAATCATGGTGTTTAAATACATGTAATTTTAAATAATTGTAAATTTTACTTAAATTTACAACTTAATTTTATTTAAAGGTTAAGAAAATAAAAATGTAGATGACAAGAATAATATTAATAATAATGGCTAAAATTGTTATAATGTCTACTATATGCTAGACACTGTGCTAAGCACTTTACAAATATGATTGCATTTGATTCTCAATAATATGTTTCCCCATCTAAGTTCATAGACCGCCTGGAATCTGGCCACAGACTTCTTTTATTTTTTTGGCATTAAACCTTTCCAAATTTGTATTTTTAAAATAATAATAGCTTTTCATCTTTCGAAATACATGCAAAGACAGCTTCCAGCATTCATCTTTGCAAAATCTCATGTTCCAAGTCCTTCTCCCTCCTTCCTCTGCTCCCGACAGCAAGCAGTCCAATATAAGTAATTCCTTCAAACACATTTCCACATTTATCATGCTGCACAAGAAAAATTGGATCAAAAAAGAAAAAAAAATGGGAAAGAAAAGAACAAGCAATCAAACACAACAAAAGGTGAAAATACAATGTTGTGATCCATATTCAATCCCCAAAGTCCTCTCTCTGAAGGCAGATGGCTCTCTCCATTTGTCTATTGGAACTGGCTGGAATCACCTCATTGTTGAAAAGAGCCAAGTCCATCACAGTTGATCATCACATTATCTTGTTGTTGCTGTATACAATGTTCTCTTGGTTCTACTCACTTTACTTAGCATTGATTCATGTAAGTCTCCATTCCATTCCTATGCTATTCAATTGTTCTCCAACTGATGGGCATCCACTCAGTTTCCAGTTCCTTGCCACTACAAAAAGGGCTGCTACAAACATTTTTGCACATGTATTCCTTTTCCCTTTTTTGTGATCTCTTTGAGATACAGATCCAGTAGTGAGACTACAGGATCAAAGGGTATATACAATTTGATAGCCCTTTGGGCATAGTTCCAAATTGCTCTCCAGAAGGATTGGATCAGTTCACAACTCCACCAACAATGTATTCATGTCCCAATTTTCCCACATCTCCTATAACATTTAGCTTTATCTTTTCTTGTCATCTTTGCCAATCTGAGAGGTGTAGAATAGTACCTCAAGAGTTGTCTTAATTTGCATTTCTTTGATAAGTAGTGATTTAGAACATATTTTCATATGGCTAGAAATTGGCCAGACTTCTTTAGGATTACTTAGATCTTAGATCAGAATCTCTTCTTTAAAGACCCTTGCTTCCCTTTTACCTTTTAAGGATATCCAATTGAGAAATGGAAACTCCCCCACTCTTCCAGCCCTGCCTTCATGTGATTTCAAAACCAGTTGACAAGATTCAGACAAATTGTGTTTTGGTTCTCATGCATGTTTCTCAGATTGCCAGTTGGTTCTTTCTGCCATTCCAAGATGATCATGGGCAGTGCTGGAATTTACCTACCACCATCCCTAGCATGCAATAAGCACTTAATAAATATTGATCAGTTGATGAAGAAAATTTAAAAGCTTTTTTTAAAAGCATACCAGCTTTTCTTATTATCATTCAGTCATTTGCAAGTATCAAGTAGACATGTATTAAGTACTTACTGTGTACAAAGCATTATGCAGGCTTTGGCATTGGCAACAAAAGTGATAACAGACAGTTGAGAAGCTTCAATATGTTTGAGCAGGCGGCCAGTGTGCTATGAGGAGCAGATTCCATTAAGCTGGAAATAGTTCTCTGAATCATTTGTAATTATTGAGGATTATCCAGTGTGGCAATAGAAGGGGCCAAAGCCACCATCCTACTGGTTACATTTGTGCATGAGTAGGGCCAACCTGGAGAGTTTGTCTCCCTAAGCCAGATAACTTTCTCCATGGTCCTTTCCATTCTGATCACAATTCAGTTCAACCCATCAGATATTTCATAGGATCTTAAGACTTGGAGCTAGTCATGACTTTAGAAACCATTTCATCCAAGTGCCCAGTTATTACAGAAAAGAGAAATGTTACCCATGAGGGTGAAGGAAGCTATGTGCAGGGCAACAGAGGTCATGAGTGTAGAGGAGAAGCCATTCCCTCCAGCTCCAAATGCAGGGCTCCCCACTGCTCCCCACTGTAATTCATATTTTAAATGCCTACACTCTTTGAGGCTTTGTAGAAGACACTCTGAGAGGTTTCTTAAACCAAACCAATAGGGTCTATGTGGGGAATCTGATGTGGACATAGAACAGTGGATGAAGCTGTGGGCAGGAAACAGTGTGGTCCAATGAGGATAACACAAACACTCGTGTCACTGGATGACCTGTGTAAAAATTCAGCTTTATATCCATGATCCCAAGTTTCCAAAGGATCTATGCACATGTGAGGTGGGGAAGGAGAGTGAAACCTGATGGGACTCATGAAAACTTAATGGAGCAGGTTACAGTTAACCTTGAAGGAACAGAAGGTTATAGCAGGTGAAGATCCCAAGATGGATCTTCCTAGATCTTTCATACCTAGACTACAGCCTGTATTGGAAAGAAGTTTGGTCTGGTCAGATGTAAAGAGATTTTAGTACTCAACCATCAAAACTTTAGCTTCAAGTGGAAAGGGAAGGAGGAAGAGTAGATGGAGACTTCTGCATATAATTGGCCTTCAAACCACTAATATAATCTTGACTTGGTCATACATTAGCTGGGTGTCTTAGAGAGCTAACTTTTTCTGAATCTATTTCCTCTTCTGAAAAATAAGGGATTGGGGGAGAGGGAAAAAGTGATAGCTGTGGTCAGTTCCAGCTCTAAGACCTGTGTGTGGCTAGAAAACCTTCAGTGCTAATGGAGAGGATCCCATTTGGGGTCAGCAAGGGAAAGATGTGGGACATGGGGCCCTGATATTGCTCTCAACCTCCCTCTCTACCTCCATGTCAGTGACTGCCTAGCTTCCATTGTTTTAAAGACACTCTCCTTGTTAGCTAATCAGGCCCAGCTATGAAAAGAGCCCCAGATGGGTTCTTTCTATGAAGTGTCAGCAGGTTGACCTGAATGGTTGGCAGCCCCCTCAGCTTAGTCTTGGACAGAGCAAATCTTGCTTTTGCTGGCCTGGAAACTTCCTGGCTCTTGCCCACAGCCATCTGCTCAAGGACTGGCTGCCTATGGAAAAAAAAAGGTATCTAAGACACCTGTTTGGAGGCCTTAGAAAGAATGACATTTAAGTACCTGAACAAACTCTACTGCAGAAGGGGGGGGGTACTCTATAAAAAGGAAAAGCAAACTGCCTTCTCTTACATTAAAGCACATAAATAGAATACTATTGATAATATCCAGCAACTCCAAAATAGCCCTTTTTCAACAAAATCAGCACCCCCAGGGACACAGAATGAAAAGGCAATTTGGGCTACTAAGTAGAAACCATACTGACTTGTCAAGCAGTGTACAGTGCTAACCCAGAAGGTCATTTCTACTCCCTCACCCCTATGAAGACTTCTTCCACCAAAGCTCAGCTCAAAGGCCAAATCCTTTATCTTTGTGTCATAAGTCTTCCTTAGGTTTTCACAAAGCCTTCACTTGTGGGCTCTCCACTCCCACTTATCTTCTTCCTAGTAGGTGATTAATAAATAAATAAATAAATATATATATATATATATATATATATATATGTATGTGTGTGTATGTAAATATATATACACATATACATATATGGGATGATATACATATTTAACATATGTGTGTATATACATATATAGATGATATACATACATTATGTGTGTGTGTGTGTGTGTGTGTGTGTGTAAATGTCTATGTGTTTCCCGGATTTCTCTGGCCATGGGTCCACACAGTAGATGCTTGGTAAGTGTTTATTGAACTGAATTGATATTTTTTTTAATTAAAGCTTTTTTTTTATTTTCAAAACATACAAATGGATAATTCTTCAACATTAACCCTTTTTAATTAACATTAATCCTTGCAAAACCTTGTGTTCCTCCCTTCCCTCTCCCCCTTTCCTAGATGGCAAGTAGTCCAATATATGTTAAACATGATAGCAATATGTTAAATCCTATACATGCATACATATTTGTACAATTATCTTACTGCACAAGAAAAATCATATCAAACCAGAAAAAATGAGAAAAAAATGAAATGCAAGCAAACAATAACAAAAAGAGTGAAAATGTTATGTTATGAATCATACTCAGATCTCACGGTCCTCTCTCTGGGTGTAGATGGCTCTCTTCATGACAAGAGCATTGGAATTGGTCTGAACCATCTCATTGTTGAAGAGAGCCATGTCCGTCAGAATTGATCATCATATAATCTTCTTGTTGCTCTGTAAAATGATCTTCTGGTTCTGTTCATTTCACTCAGCATCAGTTCATGTAAGTCTCTCCAGACCTTTCTGAAGTCATCCTGCTGATCATTTTTTACAAAACAATAATATTCCATAACTGAACTGATATTTCTATAAGACAGGGATGCTTTGTGCTATTTCTCAGAAATATGGTGTTAAATACACAACAAAACACAGAGGATGGCAAAGAAAACTAATTATACTGAAATTCAGTGGTCAAAACATTGAGAAAAGACAAGCTCCTTGGTGCCAGGTTAGGAATCCTTAGATCTAAAGGGAAGTTTCTAACAAGATTATTGTAAAAAACAAGACATCAATAGGTCATTGTCTTGGGCTAGCACCACACTTAGTGGATAGCTCCCAACTAAGATCAAGCTGATGAGGAATAAAGGATCTAACTATCATAGTGGTTTAAGTAAAATTTTGGTCACCTGAATGCATCCCTTTCTTAGTCATTTTCTCTTGAGCCTTTCTGTGAATCTGTCACCTCTTTTATAATTAAAGCAGTTCTTTTGGTTTTTCTTTGTTTGTGTAAATAAAAGCCGAGAGGGGAGCAGGAGCTCTGGAGCCTAGAATAAGGACATAGCTGAGTTACAGTCCCATTTCTGATACTCATGAGCCATGTGAACCCAAGTGCTCATTTGCTTTCTCTGAGCCTCAGTTTTTCTCTTCATAAAATGAGAATGTTACCAAGTGAGGTGTAGATGGAAACAGAGCATTTGACTTAAGGCTTTACAAATGATATTGTTGTTGTCTTCACTATCATTATCATAGGCTCATGGAGATAGAGGTAGAAGAGATTTCATAAACAATCTTCTTAGAGGATCTGAACTATCTACTTGGAAGGGAACAAATAGTTCAAATGCCTCATTTTGCAGGTAAGAAACCTGAGAGATGATGGTGGCAGTAATTTGACCAAAGTTACATGGTCTGATCAAATGTCAGTGGCTGGATTTGAAATCAAGATTCCAGAGCCAGATTTGGTCTTACTGATTTTCATTGTAATAGAAAAATGTCTTCTCTTCCTCTCACCTTTCTCCTTGATAGAGGATTAAATTACTCATCAATCCCAACAGGGCTGGCCCTTGGGATTCTCAGGTACAGACTGGAGTGCATGTTTTGCGGAATATTGTTTGTTCATGGCCAACATTCACGATTGGGAAGGGCCGACTAGCATTCTACTGGCTGAATGGACAAGGAGTGTAAATCTGTTCAGAGATTTCTCATTGAGGCCCCCAGATTTTCCCATCAATGACTCATCTTTCCAAGCTGGTGGGCAAATCGTACGGGTCCATGTGTAAATGGAAAGGGAGGCCATGTGGCTTCTGAGAGGGCCTGCAAAGTGGATGAACAGCCTTAGTGTTTATGGTTGAGAAGGACTATATAAATCTTTTTAAATTAGGGAAATCACACTTTTTTGTCTTTGTCCATCTGTCTAGACATCAGTGGAGCTTGTGTCTGTGTGTGTGTGTGTGTGTGTGTGTATTTAAAATGGCAGTTTTCATTGGATGGATATATAGTAGCAGACACGATATACTTAAACTCTTCTAAGTCCCTCACTAGTCTGGGTGTGGTAGTGAGACTCCAGCAAAAGATGAGGATGCAACAATAGGGAGGTAAGAACTGTGGAATATAGATAAACAGTGATGAACTAGATGTCATGGATTTTTCCTTGGCCACAAATTAAGAAGAGTATCATCTCAACCACTTTGTTGAATATGATATAGGGTTTTACTCTCTAGAGGAGGACAGTAAGGGTCTTTGTAAAGGAAGTATTATTTCATCTGCAGAAGAAAGAATAGCGAGAGGCACAAGTGATGAAGGAGGAGACTCCTGGTGTGGGAGTGGAATGGGTTGGCTCGTGCAGGCTCCCGGAGCTACAAGATGGAAGGTTGAGTTTGAAGAGCAACTCAACTACCTTTCATTTGCTTGCAGTATAAAGAAAATGAAAGTGGATGCAAAGAAGAAACAAATGAAAAAAAAAATGCACAGAGACCTAGATAGCTGATGCACCGGGACACTCCAGAATCAGAGGAAGTGAAAGTCCAGATTTCACTGGGGCCGAAAGGTGGGATTAGATGCTGTTTGGCTCCATAGGGCAGATTGAGCCTTGAAAGAAGGCAGTGAAAGAAGGTCCCAATGTTGCAAAGAGGCAGATTTCAGTTTAGTAATTCAATGATGCCTCACAAAATTAGGAGCTCCACTATGGCACATGATGTGATGGATTAGTGCTCTTCTCCTATTTATTTCAGGCCCCCCATGTGTCATAGAACCTCCATATTAATTAAATAGCGGAAAGCTCTTGAATGGGAATTCAAGGGAGATCTTTCAGGGCATGGGAACTTTCTCAGCAGTCCCAGGCTAGACAATTTCTTGAAGGCTGTAAGACATGGGGTGCTGGCTATGGGAGGGACATGGACAGAAACGGCTACTCTTGCATTTTTACCCAGCTCCTGGTACCAAAGACTAGCTAGCAGGGTAGCATAGTGTGCTCCATCTCCCAACTCCCATCTCTGAGGCAGAAAGCAGAGGTCTAACAATTCTACCTTAGATGGTAGGACTCAAAAGAAAGCCAATAGACAGGTTTCAGTTTTTCCTTTGATTAGAAAAAAGGAAAATTAATTGAAATTTTCAGTGCATCCATAATTTTTTGTATATAATTGTTTGCATATTATCTCCCCCATACAACTGTAAGCTCCTCGAGGACAGATACTATCGTTTGCCATATATATATATGTATCCTCAGCACTTATTACAGGGCCTGCACAATGGAGATGTTTAATCAATGCTTATTGATTGACTGATAAGTAAGAAAGACAATGAACTAATTAACCGTGCAAGAGCAAACTCTGGAGTCTTATATGGGAGAAGCAGAGGTTTGTTTCAGTTATAACACTGAGTAAGACAAAGAGTATGACAGTGGATATTCTATATCATAGTAGCTAAACAATAATCTTTCTATTTCCAGTCCTCCATCTCTTCTGTCCCCCACTTCCAATCCATTCTGCACATATCTGTCAAGCCAACACTCTTTACTCTAGAATGTAGTCACATCTCTTCTTTGTTTTAAAGTTTTCAACAGCTCCCTCTTGCTTCCCAAATCTAATTCAGATTCAATTTCATATAATCAAGATACTTCATAACATCCTGAATGGGGGTAGCGAGGTGGTATAGTGAATAGTGTTTTCATCCTTGAATCAGAAAGACTCATTTTCCTGAGTGCCAATCTGTGTGATCTCATTAGCTGTGTGATCTTGGGCAAGTAATTTAACCCTGACTTTCCTCAGTTTCTTCATTTATACTTCATCAACCTGGAAAAAGACATGGAAAACCATTCCAGTATCTTTGCCAAGAAAACCCCAAATATGTCCATAAAGAGTCAGATGTGACAGAAAAATGACTGAACAAAAAACAAAAAACAAAAAACAAAACAAAACAAACAAAAAAAAAAAAAACCACCCTCCTAAATCTCCTGCCTGATTACTTCCTTTCAAATAATGCCCCACTATGTCCTAGCTCTCATTGCCAAACTAGACAGTTCCCAGTTCTCTCAAATGGACTATGTTCTCCTGCCTTTACTCATGCTGTTCTATCCCCCTGGATGGTACTTCCTTCCTATTCTCTTCCTGCTAATTTCTGCATGTTCTTCCACATCCAGATTATCAGTCATGTTGTCCATGAAGCATTTCTCTGATCACCTGCAGATTCACCAAGTTGTTATTTTGCCTTCCCTTGCATAGTGATCATTGCCTCATGGCAGTGGGTTCAGGCTGGGATCCAATAGTTTCTCTCTGATCTAATTGTTTGCATCATGAATCCTGGTAATGTCTAACATGCCTGTGCTCCTGATGCTTAACAACCGCTTCATTCATCAGGACTCCATTTCAAGCCTATTTCTCTCCTGGCTTCCTGACAAACCCGTCCTCTTCTTCCTCTGCATGATGCCTTTCATGGTTTATAGGACCACAGGACAGATCCATCAATCTCAGCACCAAGGTGATAGAGCTCCTGAGCTCCTTGATGGTAGAACCCTCATCCTATTTTGTGGACAAAGCTAATTTGAAGACGTTCAGACTTTGAAGGCTTTGGAAGATAGACAATTCAAATGGAGCAGATCTCACTGACTTCGATTTTGTTGTCTTTAGACTAAGATTATCACACTGTTTGAGGCTTAAGTACAATTCCCTAAAATGGATAGATGTCTACATAACTTTAAAGGATCTCAGGATAAAAAAAAATCTCATTCAACTCTCCATTCTCTCTTTGACATCTATACCAAGTGTTTTCCAGCTGCCACTTATATAAATATCTCCAATGATGAGGATGAAGTCACCTAAATTACTGAAGAAACTTTTAATTATTAGTTCCCCCTTATCTAATCTTTAATTTGTTTCTTTCCAATTTGTTCTCTCTCCCTATGTGCGCGTACATACACACACACACACACACACACACACACACACACATATCCATTATGACCCCTGGAGGTCAAACATGAATATTTTTCCATGTAATATTCCTTCACAAATTTAGAAAGAGATTTTTCTCCCCCCCTTTCCTTTTCCAGGCTACACATTCTGAATTCCTTTATGTAATCCTTACAGCTCAGTTTCCAACTTAACCATATATCCTTTATTCTGTTCTTCTGCCGTTGACTTTTTGAACTGGAGTCTAAGACTTTATTTCAATGCCTGGCAGATGACATTTTATTGGATCCAATCCAGTATTTTTACCTGTTTCTTTATTTTTATTTTTTTCTCTTTAAATCAAATTTTTATGTTTTATTTTTTTTTTGTTTTACCTATTTATTATCTTTTTTAGATTTTAAAGCTTTATGGGTTATCTCCCTGTACCAATTCCTTCTCATATGAGGGCTGCTACTCTTCCTTCTAGGGTATCTTGTCTCTTTGCCAAGAAGCTGGAACTCAGGCACCCACACTTATTAACTATGACTTTTCATTTATTTAGTTTGTTCAGTAACAGCCTGTGATTCTGAAATGGCTAGATTTCTATTGACTTTTTGCTGTTCTGATGTAAGCCCAGAGCTTCATATTGCCTCAAGTCACAAACCAAGATAGAAGGGGTTTTGTTTCGAGAATCTTTTCTGCAAGATCTAATTACCTTTGACTAACAAACAGGGAAATATCATTAGTATGAAAACATAAAATATGGCCTATTGGTACTTTCATGGAGGCTGTTCTATGAGCAATACCTTTGGGCTTAACTTTGGGAATATTAACTCCTTTTCATCTGGTGTTGAAGTCTGTCTCTCAGACTTAGAATGAAATTATGAGAAATCAAAAGACATGAGTCAGAGCCCAGATTTAAGATGTGTCTTAGCAAGATAATTTGTATTCCTGCCCCTCAATTTCCTTATCTTAAAAAAAAAAGTATTTTTGCTCCCTAATTCACAGGATTGGATTTAGAATCAAATGAAATAAAGCAATATGATTTGTGTATTAATATCAATGGTAATATCAACGCAGTTTTCTATAATTTTTATAGGGTATTCTCTGCCACAAAAGGATAAGGTAAAGAATCATTATTCCCATTTTTCAGAAAATTAAATCTGTGGGAGAAGTTTAAGTGACTTGTATGGGGTCACATAGCTAGGAAGTAAGAATTTCTCCTGTCTCTTCACACAGCCCTTTTCCCCATACTCAAGATTAATTTATCAAAGACAGAGTCCTATGGGATACAGTCTAGAACCAAGCAGAATCTTATGCAGATCTAAAGAACATAGAATTACATGTGGATGTGAATAGAACTTTTCACTCTAGAACATTGAAGTATTCAGTTCGGTGAGACTAACCAACATCTAGTCCAGGGCTTCTTAAACTTTTTCTACTTATGAATCCTTTTCATCTAAGAAGGTTTTACATGACCCCAGATATGTAAAATAATTATACAAACCAAACATTTATTGATAATAAATAATAATTTTGTGACCCTCCCCACATGGTTACACAACCGTATATGGAAATAAGACCTATAATCTAAGAAGCTTAGATCTCATCTAATCCTCTCTTTTAATAAATGAATCATAAATAATAAATGAATAACTGAGGTCCCAGAACATTAAGGATTTGGCCACAGTTGACTCCAGTTCTGGATCATGTGACCATTAAATAGCTGAGTCACTATTTGAACCCAAGTCTCCTTTCTATAAGTCTAGCGTTTTTCTCCTAAGTAGTCACAATATCTGAAATGAGTCTTTTCAAAGCACCTAGTACATTTACATACAAATAGGGAGCAGTTCCTAACCCTCAGTAAGCTTCTTTTTTAAAATTAATTTTATAATTATAATTTTTTGACAGTACATATGTATGTGTAATTTTTTTTTTACAACATTATCCCTTATATTTACTTCTTTTCCAAATTTTCCCCTCCTGCCTTTTACTCCCTCCCCTAGATGACAGGTAATGCCATACATGTTAAATGTGTTACAGTATATCCTAGATACAGTATATGTGTATAAAACCAAATTTCTTGTTGCACGATATGAATTGGATTCTGAACGTAAAAGTAACGTGGGTAGAAAGACAATAGTTCAAACAGTTTACACTCAATTCCCATGTTCCTTCTCTGAGTGTAGCTGTTTCTGTCCATCATTGATCAACTGGAACTGAATTAGATCTTCTCTATGTTGAAAATATCCATTTCAATCAAAATACATCTTCATACAGTATCATTGTTGAAGTGTATAATAATCTCCGATTTCACTCAGTTCATGTAAGTCTCTCCAAGCCTCTCTGTATTCATCCTGCTGGTCATTTCTTACAGAACAACAATATTCCATAACATTCATATACCATAATTTACCCAACCATTCTCCAATTGATGGGCATCCATTCCTTTTCCAGTTTCTAGCCACTACAAAAAGGGCTGCCACAAATATTTTGGCACATACAGGTCCCTTTCCCTTCTTTAGTATTTCATTGGGATATAAGCCCAGTAGTAGCACTGCTGGATCAAAGGGTATGCACAGTTTGATAAATTTTGGGGCATACTTCCAAATTGCTCTCTAGAGTGGTTGGATTCCTTTACAGCTCCACCAACAATGCATCAGTGTCCCAGTTTTCCCACATTCCCTCCAATATTCATCATTATTTTTTCTTGTCATCTTAGCCAACCTGAAAGTATGAAGTGGTATCTCAGAGTTGTCTTAATTTGCATTTCTCTGATCAATAGTGATTTGGAACACTCTTTCATATGAATGGAAATAGTTTCAATTTCATCATCTGAAAATTGTCTGTTCATATCCTTTGACCATTTATCAATTGGAGAATGGTTTGATTTCTTATAAATTAGAGTCAGTTCTCTATATATTTTGGAATAGAGGCCTTTATCAGAACCTTTAACTTTAAAAATATTTTCTCAATTTGTTACTTCCCTTATAATCTTGTTTGCATTAGTTTTGTTTGTACAAAAGCTTTTTAATTTGATGTAATCAAAATCTTCTATTTTATGATCAATAATGATCTCTAGTTCTCCTTTGTTCATAAATTCCTTCCTCCTCCACAAATCTGAGAGGTAAACTATTCTATGTTCCTCTAATCTATTTATGATCTCATTCCTTATGTCTAAATCATGGACCCATTTTGATCTTATATTGATATATGATGTTAAGTGTGGGTCCATATCTAATTTCTGCCATACTAATTTCTAGTTTTCCCAACAGTTTTTTTCAAATAGTGAATTCTTATTCCAAAAGTTGGTATCTTTGGGTTTATCAAACACTAGATTGCTATAGTTGTACACTATTTTGTCCTGTGAACCTAACCTGTTCCACTGATCAATTAGTCTATTTCTTAGCCAATACCAAATGGTTTTGGTGACTGCTGCTTTATAATATAGTTTTAGATCAGGTACAGCTAGGCCACCTTCATTTGATTTTTTTTTCATTAATTCCCTTGAAATTCTCAGCCTTTTGTTCTTCCATATGAATTTTGTTGTTATTTTTTTCTAGGTCATTAAAATAGTTTCTTGGGAGTCTGATTGATATAGCACTAAATAAATAAGATTAGTTTGGGGAGTATTGTCATCTTTATTATATTCACTCAGCCTATCCAAGAGCACTTAATGTCTTTCTAATTATTTAAAGCTGACTATTTTTTTGTGGCAGGTGTTTTGTAATTTTGCTCATATATTTCCTGACTTTTCTTTGGTATATAGATTCCCAAATATTTTATACTCTCGACAGTTGTCTTGAATGGAATTTCTCTTTATATCTCTTGCTGTTGCATTTTGTTGGTGATGTATAAAAATACTGAGGATTTATGTGGATTTATTTTGTATCCAGCAACTTTGCTAAAGTTGTGAATTATTTCTAATGACTTTTTCTTAGATTCTCTGGAGTTCTCTAAGTACACCATCATGTCATCTGCAAAGAGTGATAGTTTGATTTCCTTACCTACTTACCTACTCTTATTCCTTTAATCTCTTTCTCGACTCTTTACTGCCAATATTGAATAGTAATGGTGATAGTGGGCAACCTTGCTTCACTCCTGATCTTACTGGGAAAGTTTCCAGTTTATCCCCAGTACATATGAGGCTTACTGACAGTTTTAAATATATGCTCCTGACTATTATAAGGAATAGTGCATTTATTCCTATACTCTCAAGTGTTTTTAGTAGGAATGGATGTTGGATTTTATCAGATGCTTTTTCTGCATCTATTGAGATGATCATATGGTTCTTGTTAATTTGATTATTAATATAGTCAATTATACTAATAATTTTCCTAATATTAAACCAGCCCTGCATTCCTGGTATAACCTATTTGATCATAGTGTATTATCCTGGGGATGGTTTTCTGAAGTCTTTTTGCTAATATCTTATTTAAAATTTTAGCATCAATATTCATTAAGGAGAGTGTCTATCGTTTAGTTTCTCAGTTTTCAACCTACATGGTGTAGGTATCAGTACCATGTCTGTGTCATAAAAGGAATTTGGTAGGACTCCTTCATTTCCTATTTTTTCAAATAGTTTATATAACATTGGGGCTAATTGTTCTTTAAATGTTTGGTAGAAGCCACATGTAAATCCATCTGGTTCTGCGGATTTTTTCTTGGGGAGTTGATTAATCACTTGTTCTATTTCTTTTTATGAAACGGGACTATTTAAACTATTTACTTCCTCCTCTGTTAATCTGGGAAGCCTATATTTTTGGAGATAGTCATCCATTTCACTTAAGTTATCAAATTTATTGGCATAAAGTTGGGCAAAGTAACTCCTTATTATTGCTCTAATTTCCTCTTCATTGGTGGAAACATCCCCCTTTTCATTTTTAAGACTAACAATTTGATTTCCCCCTTTCCTTTTTCTGATCAGATTTGCCAAAGGTTTAAATATTTTATTGGCTTTTTCATAAAACCAACTCTTAGTTTTATTTATTAATTCACTAGTTTTTGTGTTGTTTTTTTTTTACTTTCAATATTATTGATTTCTCCTTTTAATTTTAGAATTTCAAATTTAGTATTTGGGTTTTTTAAAATTTGGTCTTTTTCTAGCTTTTTAAGTTGCAGGCCCAATTCAGTGATCTTCTCTTTCTCTATTTTATTCAAGTAAGCCTCTGAAGATATAAAATTTCCCCTTATTACCACTTTAGCTGCATCCCATAAATTTTGGTTATGATGTCTCATCATTGTCATTATCTTGGGTGAAATTATTAATTGTTTCCATAATTTGCTGTTTCACCCAACCATTCTTTAAGATGAGATGATTTAGTTTCCAATTACTTTTTTGTTCTCTTTTCCCCTAACTTCTTGTTGAATGTAGTTTTTATTCCATTGTGATCTGAGATGAAAACATGTCCCATTTCTGCCTTCCTGCATTTAATTTTGAAATCTTTATGTCCTAATATATGGTCAATTTTTGTATAGGTTTCATGAACTGCTGAGAAGAAAGTATACTCCTTTCTATCACCATTCAGTTTTCTCCAAAGATCTATCATACCTATTTTTTCTAATGTTCTATTTACCTCTTTAATTTCTTTCTTATTTATTTTGTGGTTTGATTTATCTAATTCTGAGGGTGCAAGGTTGAGATCTCCCATTATTATAGTTTTGCTGCTTATTTCTTCTTGCAACTCTTTTAACTTCTCCTTTAGGAAGTTAGATGCTATACCATTTGGTGCACATATGTTTAGTATTGATATGGCTTCATTGTCTATACTACCCTTTTGCAGGATATAGTTTCCTTCCTTATCTCTTTTAATTGGATCAATTTCTGCTTTTTTTTTTTTTTTTTTTTTTGATCTAAGAGAAGGGATGGCTACCTCTGCTTTTTTTACTTCGCTTGAAGCATAATAGATTCTGCTCCAGCTTTTTACCTTTACTCTGTAAGTATCTCCCTGCTTTAAATATGTTTCCTGTAAGCAACATATTGTAGGATTTTGACTTTTGATCCAATCTGCTATCTGCCTCGGCTTAATGGGAGAGTTCATCCCATTCACATTTATAGTTAATATTACTAATTCTGTATGCCATCATATTATCCCGAGATTATGCTTTTTTTTTTCCTTGTCTCCCCTGAACCCCTTCCCCAGTATTAAATTTATGGACCCCACTTGTGTCATTCAGCCCTCCCCTTTTAGTATCCCTCCCCCCTCCTTTTAAGTCCCTTCCCCTTTTTTGTACCCTTCCCTTATTACTCTTCCTTTTCCCTTTTCCTCTCTCCCCCCTTAGAATGAGGTGAGAGAGAATTCCCTGAAAAACAAATATGTCAATTATTTAATCTTTGAGCTTACTCTGAGGAGAGTAAGATTCACACAATGTTCCTCCCCCTCTCTAAATTCCCTCAGATATGGTAAATTTTCTTTGCCTCTTCCTGGGATGTAGTTTCCTTCTTTTTATCTCCCCTTTTCCCATTTTCTGATACTATCCCCTTTCCCTTTCTACTTCCCTTATTTTATGTTATATCAGTAAAATCAAATTATACGTGTGGGCTTTCTGTATATCCATAACAGAAATACACTTCTCAAGAGTTCCTTTTACCTTTTTTGCTTCTCTTGATTCTTGTGGTTGGAGATCTGGTTTTTTTCTTAGAAACAAATGGAATTTGTCTGTTTCATTATATGTCCATCTTCTTCTGTGGAAGAAAATGCTAAACTTAGCTGGGTAGTTTATTCTTGGCTGCATTCCATGTTCTTCTGCCTTTCAGAATATCAGATTCCAGGCCCTTTGATCCTTTAATGTGGATGCAGCCAGATCTTGAATGACCCTTATTGTGGCACCTCAATATTTGAATTTTTTTTCCTGGCTGCTTGGAATATTTTTTCCTTAGTTTTATAGTTCTACAGCTTGGCCATAACATTCCGCAGAGTTTTTGTTTGTTTGGTTGGTTGGTTTTTGTTTTTGTTTTTGTTTTTGTTTTGTTTTTAGGGTCTTTTTCAGAAGGTGTTCGATGAATTCTTTCAATGCCTATTTTACCTTCTGGTTCTATGATCTCAGGACAGTTCTCTTTGATGATTTCCTGCAAAATAGAATCTAAAATAGAATCTTTTTTTTTTCATCATAATTTTCAGGAGTCCAATAATCCTCAGATTATCTCTCCTAGATCTATTTTCCAGGTCTGTCGATTTTCCCAGTAAATATTTGATGTTATTCTCCAGTTTTTCATTTTTTTGGTTTTGCTTGACTGATTCTTGGTGTCTCAAATGAATCATTCATTTCTATAATTTTGTTTTTTAGTGAGTTATTTTCTTTTTCCAATTCACAGATCCTACTTTCCTGTGATTTTTAAATTTTTTCCAATTCACAAATTTTGTTTCCCTGCACTTCCTGTGAATTCTTTACCTTTTCCAATTCAAATTTCATGACATTGTTACTCTCTATCATAGCTTCTCTTTCCTTTCCCCATTTTTCTTCTAACTCTCTTAACTTTTTAATAGTATGTCCTAGGAGAGAGTTATGTAATTGGGGCCAGGTGTCATTCCTCTTTAGGGTATTATCTGGAGACTGTCTGCTGTTAGCCTCCTCAGAGTTGGAAACTTGCTCTTTTTCTGTATAGAAGCTGTCAATTGTTCTCTTCAATTTTTTACTCATTGTAAAAAATCTGTGGGGTCTGTCTTTAGGGTGGGGAATTTACCAGCTTCCTCACAGAACATCCATAGGATGGATTGCAGCTGTCTTGTAAACAGGCTGCAAAGGTAAAAGGGAGCTCTGGGAGCGAAGTCCTCCCTCCGCCCCCTGCCCCGGAAGTGACTCAGGGGTGGTTAGCATGACTGGGCTGCGGGGAGTGCCTAGGGAAGAACTCCCGCTGTGTGGCCTAGCAACTGCCCTGAGGCTAGAGGCTGAATAGTGAAAGTGTCACAACCCCAGGCCAAAGCCCCCTGTGAGGCTGTGGATATTAGCAGCTGATCAGCTTGAAAAGCCCTGGTGCACAGACCAGAAGTGTCTCTGCCCGGGGAAGCACAGTTGCTGCTGCAGGGGTTTTACTCCTGTGGAAGTTCCACTGCCTCAAACCGAGCCCCCTACTGTTTGAATTAGAGGCTGCCCCGGGCTGTGTCCCCCACTGTGCAGGTTCTTAACTGCCCCAAGGTAAAGCTCTGGTTTGGGGTAGTTATAGATTCTGGCGTTTTTGTTTGTTTGTTTGTTTGTTTGTTTTTAAGTGTCTTTGATTTCTCTGCTCATCTGCTGTTTTGCAAGCAGAGTAGACCAATGAGCCTATGCCAGATTCCTCTATCTTAGTAGCTTTTCTAACCCCAGAGGCCTCCCCAGCCTGTTTGGCACAATATGCTAGCCTTTAGTCTAACCTTATCTGTGCCGGTCTTTTTCTCCACCCCCAGGACCGACCTTTTCTGACAAAATTCCATATTTTCTTTGTAAGTTGTGCTTCTAATCTTTGTGGTTTTTACCAGTCCAGTGCTATTTTTGAGGCTGAGTTAAACAGTTGGTATTGAGGGTAAGAGGGAGCTTAGAAATTCGCCTGTATCTTCTCCACCCTCTTGGCTCCGCCCCTCAGTAAGCTTCTTTACAAGCATTCAGGGAATCTTAAAATAACAGAACTTACCTGAAAAAAAAAAAAAAAAAAAGTAGCATCATGCCCAGGTTTCCAAAATGTCTACTGTCCCTGTTGCTGCTTCTGGTGCCTATAGAACATATAATGATTTCCCCAGTAAAATGTGTTAGTATCTTTTTCTTACATCATTTCATTTCCAAAAAAAATCCCCACTCCCATCTATTCAGCTTTTATAAAAAAGAAGGAAAAAGGTAGTTTCTCTAGTTAATCCATCAATCAACTGAATCATTCAGTGCATTCAGTGTTGCATGCCCCTAGTCATCATCTCCACAAAAAAAGGGGGAGGGGGGAGAAGAGGCGGCTTCTTTTCTCATATTTCCTTTGAGCCCAAGTTTGGCCATTATAATAATACATACTTCTGTGTTTGGGATGCTATACTCATGGATATGATTTTATGCCTTTCATTTTCCTAGTTCTGCTTACTTTGCATTGCATTAATTGATATATCTCTCAATGCTTCTCTGAATTCATCACATCCATCATTTCTTGAGACAAAGGAATGCATATACCATAATTTATTTAGTGATTCCCCGAATGGATGAGGATCTAATTTTTATCCAAGACAGAGACAGTTTTAGCTTATCTGTACCTTTTCATTTAGGAGAGGAGTAAGCGCATAGCAAATATTTAATAAATACATATTGATTCTCAATGGAAAGTGGGGGTGAGGAGGAAAACATAATTTTTCAATAGTCTTTTCTTTTGATAAGTACATGTAAAGATAGTTTACAACATTCGTTTTTGTAAGACTTTGTATTTTAAATTTTTCTCTCTCCCTCCCTTATCTTTTCCTCTCCGCAAAGATACCAAGCAATCTTATATAGATTAAATATGTACAATCCTTTGAAACATATTTCCATATTTCTCATGGAACGCAAAGTTAAAAAAAATGAAAAATATTGTTTTACATATAATTGGCAAAAATCAAAATATTAAATAAATGAATGTTGAGTAATTGTGAATATTTTCATGTATGTGGGCCCTTTTTTGTCCATGATTTCCTTTTTCAAGTCAAAGGGAATAGTTATTTTGTCATTTTCTTTAGTTTAGTTCCAAATTGCTTCCCCAAATGGTTGTTTTAAGCCTCTACCATCACTGTATTTGCATGAAATATGCAAGCTTTTAAACCAGAAATTTAAAAATATAACCAATAAACTAACTCATCCTTCCAAGACTCAATTTTTTTTTTTTTTTTTTTTTTTTTTTAGCCTAGTGACCAAACAACAAAGCACAATATAGAAAACATTAGTACTGTTGACAGAGAGCTCAGGTATCCTGGTTCTTCTTCTAAACTGTCAGACTTCAATTAGATAGATAGATAGATAGATAGATAGATAGATAGATAGATAGATAGATAAATAAATGAACAGATAAATAAATATATATATATATATAGTCAGGTGAAGCAAAGCTCAACATTATTTTCCTTCTTCTGACTTTATAAAATGAATTTTGTCTCTGCACTGGAACATCAGTCTGAGCTTTTCAGAGGACCTGATCTCACATGTCATCATAATCTAATATCACTAGGAAGGATTTCAGTGTGTTTTTTCATAGGGAATACGGATGAGGTTATCTGGGGATTCCTGTACCCTTCAGGCAAAGATTCTTCCTTTTCCTACCTGTTCTCCCCATCCTGGACTCATCTCATGAAGGAGAAAAAATTCTGAAATTTCAATCCTGGTCTTGCCACTTAGTGGCAGTATAACCTTATCAATGGCACCTTGGTAAACCTCAGTTTCCTGACCTTTGTGAGCCTGCTTGTTCAGTTATTCACTGATCTGTAAAGTGAAGGAATGACCTCTTTGGTCACCTCCAATTTAAAGTCTTTGCTCCTATAAGGTTCCTGCCAAGTTTACAATTGATTGACATTTATCTGTAGAGTCATAGATCTAAATCAGAAGGTACCTTAGAAGTCATCCAGTTCAGCCTTCCTCGTTTTACAAAAGAGGAAACTGAGGTCCAAAAAGGAGAACTAGCTCATCTGGGGTCATAAAATTTTTGAAAGGTAAATCTGGGACTCTACTGTGGTTTTCAGATCCATTATTCTGCCTGACTTGCTTCTCCTTTTAGGCATTTTGACTGAAGCTAGGAACACCTCTTAAAAAATTAGATAGATAGATAGATAGATAGATAGATAGATAGATAGATAGATAGATAGATAGATAGATTAGATAGATAGATAGATATAGATATCTATATCTATCTATATATATATATATATCTTTTCTCTCTCTCCTCTTCTCTTTTTTCTCTCTTTCTCTCTCTCTTCCCTCTTTCTTCCCTCACTCTTTCCCTTTATTTTTCTCTCCCTCCCTCTCTTTCTCCCTTTTCTCTCTCTCTCTCCCTTCCCTCCTTCTCTCCCTTCCTCCTTCCCTTTCTCCCTCCTTCCCTCCTTCTCTGTGTCTTTGTCTCTCTGTCTCTGAATTTCTCTGTGTCTGTCTCTCTCTTGTCTCTGTCTCTCTGTATGTCACTTTCTGTGTGTGTGTGTGTGTGTCTGTCTGCTTCTGTCTCTGTCTCTTTCCCCTCTCTATCTCTTCCCTACCCTTCCTCTTCCCTTCTGTCTCTGAATATCTCTGTGTATCTCTGTCTGTCTCTCTCTTGTCTCTGTGTCTCTCTGTCTCTGTGTATCTTTCTCTTTCTTTCTCTCCCTCTCTCTTCCTCTTCCCTTCCTTTCCCTTCCTTCCCTCCCTCCCTCCTTCTCTTTCTGTCTCTCTGTGTCTGTCTCTTGTCTCTGTGTCTCTGTCTCTGTCTCTCTCTGTCTGTGTGTGTGTGTGTGTGTCTCTCTCTCCCCTTCCATTCCCTTTCCTTCCTCCACCCCTCCCTCCCCCCTTCTCTGTGCCTCCATGTCTCTGTCTCTCAGGCACATACACACAGATGCGTGCACTCACACATACACATATACCACATGCCCAGTGGGCCCCTGCAAGTTACACCCCATTACTTCTGCCTAATTACCCCATATTGTGTTTTGCTGCCCCCACACCTGAGGAACTCGATCCTGCTGACGACGCAGGCTCCCCATCTGCCTGTGAGGGAGATGGCACCAAGCCTGGGGATGGGTTTTATGGGGAGAATTTATATTCATGAAGGGAGGTAAGGAACTCTGCTTTGAACATTCCTTAACAAAGCCATGAGTTAATGGCTTCCCTGAGTAATAACATTGTCTATTTTCTTCAGAGGGAAATTTTATGGCTTAAGTGATTTTTATCAACATGAGCCTCATCATTGAGAGGTTGAGAACATAGGAGGAGCCCGGCCCCTCCTTTCTGAGTACAGATTGGGCATGTGCTCAACTGGTCTCCAAGAAGTGTCAGGGAAGCCAGAGAAGGCTGTCAGTGGGAAGAAGGGACAGCAGATGCATCTTAGTTTGGGGACAACAGGTTTTCTTAGTCTAAGCAAGTGTGTGCATCCAGCCAAGTCAGGCCAACCAGTATTAATTATGTATCTAATATAAAATAGATACATATAAATGTTCATGATAAAAAGAAAAAAGAAAGAGAGACAAAGGGGGGGGAGGAGAGGAAGGAAGGATGGACCTATATTGTTCCTGCCTTAAGCAGAGGTGTGAGAATTAGGTTGATGCTTGAGATTATTAAGGGGCTCTAAGAAGTTATCTAGTCTATTAGGATGGAAAATGCCATCCATATCTAGAGAGAAAACTATAGAATCTAGATGCGGATTGAAGCATAATATTTTTACCTTTTTGTTTGTTGTTTTTTTCTTTCTCCACTCCACCCCTCTTCCATTTTTGATCTGAATTTTTTTGCACAACATGACAGATATGGAAATATATTTAAAGGGATTGTGCACATTTATAAACTATATCAGATTGCTTGCTGTCTTAGGGAGGGGGGAGGTAAGGGAGGGAGAGAGAATTTTAGAACACAAAATCTTACAAAAATGAACATGGAAAACTATCTTTACATGTATTTGGAAAAATAAAATGCCATTAAAAAAAGAAGTTATCTAGTCTAACCCACTGCTGAACAAGATGTCCTTGGTCACTACTCTAGCAAGTGCTTAAAAATATTTTTTGATTGATTAATTAAGTTCAAAAGGACAATCAATTCTCCCCTATCCATCACTCCTGCCTCAATCTAGACTCATTGTTTTACTTCTTGTAGCATGATCTCTCATGCACTGTGCCAGCTCCCATATCAAACTATTGACCCATATCAAGTATAGAGTCCACTAGGGCCCTCTGATCAAGGCAGAATACTACCTCCTGCAGTATTTCAGTGGCCTGAGCTGAGCTAAACTCTTCTGTGTTTACTGTTGAGATCAGAGGCTTCAGGGTTAGGGCTAGAGATATTTGAACATGATTTCAGAATCCTTTCCTCATCAAGGAAAATTATTTAAGGCCTCCTCGTTTTTCAGATGAAGAAAGAATCTCTGGGAAATCTGATAACTTGTCAAGTTTTATAGAGGTGGCAAATATAAGGGAAGATTTGAACTCAGCTCCCTAAACAAGGGTTTTCTCTCTGTTGATAACTGATCCACGAAGTCACAAGTACTTTAAACCAGTGAATCTCTGTTTGTTTCTGACAGTTAATTTTCCTATAATTTTCAAGATTTTTTTTATTTCTGTTGGACTTGTTTATTGGGTTTATCATTTTTATAATGTATATTCACTTTATTGTTCTTGTTCAGTTATTCAGCCATGTCTTGACTCTTTGTCTCTCTGAACCATATTCCCCGTGGCAGAGATAATGGGGTAGTTAGCCGTTTCCTTCTCTAGTGGATTTAAGGTAAATAGAGGTCATCAATTCTATCCTTTTCTATTAATAATGTATGTGACACATGATACAGATGTATATATGCATACAAATATGTACATGATACATGTGTACATATACATCTCCTCCATGGGTACAGAAGTGCACAGAGATGTTTTCCCTCTTTAAAAGTGAGTTGGGGGCATTCTGTAAGTTGGGGACATCACATGATAGAGTACTAAGAAAGACCTTTGGACTTGGTTTCAGACTGAGTTCAGAACCTTGGCTCTTTCACTCATTTCCCACAATACCACAAGCAAGGAACTTTCTCTCTCTGGCCTTATCTTTCAACTCTGTAAAATGGAGATAATAATAGTGATGTGTAATTCATCACGTGCTTGTAAGATTGGAATGATACAATTGTCCATAAAGGACTCTGTCTCCTCAAAGCACCATAAGAATGTCACCTAATAATGTCAGTATTTCTAATCCCCATCTTGATATTGTCATATTTAGCTGGTGACTGGGATAGACGTCTGAGCTTGAAGTCATCCCTTGTCCAGGATCACACAGGTCACTCACTTTCTGCCTGCCTCAGTTTCCTCAACTGTAAAATGGGGATAGTAATAGAACCTACCTCATACAGATCTTATAAGGATTCAATGAGATCGTAATTATTAATTAATTAATACTTTTTATTTTTTCAAAACATATGCTTAGATAATTCTGCAACATTAGTCCTTGCAAAACCATGTGTTCCAACCCCCCCTTTTCCTAGATGGCAAATAGTTCATTATATGTTAAACATGGTAGAAATATATGTTAAATCCAATATTTGCATACATATTTCTTTATTTATTAATAGTTTTTATTTACCAGATATATGCATGGGTAATTTTACAACATTGACAATTGCCAAACCTTTTGTTCTAATTTTTCCCCTCCTTCCCCCCACCCCAGATGGCAGGTTGACCAATACATGTTAAATATGTTAAAGTGTAAATTAAATGCAATACATGTATACATGTCCAAACAGTTGTTTTGCTGTACAAGAGGAATCAGACTTTGAAATAGTGTACAATTAGCCTGTGAAGGAAATCCAAAATGCAGGTGGACAAAAGTAGAGGGATTGGGATTCTATGTAGTGGTTCATAGTCATCTCCCAGAGTTCTTTTGCTGGGTGTAGCTGGTTCAGTTCATTACTGCTCTCTTGGAACTGATTTGGTTCATCTCATTGTTGAAAATGGCCACGTCCATCAGAATTGATATGGTATTGTTGAAGTATATAATGTTCTCCCGGTTCTGCTCATTTCACTCAGTATCAGTTCATGCAAGTCTCTCCAAGCCTTTCTGAAATCATCCTGTTGATCATTTCTTACAGAACAATAATATTCCATAACATTCATATACCACAATTTATTCAGTCATTCTCCAGTTGATGGGCATCCACATAATTTCCAGTTTCTGGACACTACAAAGAGGGCTGCCACAAACATTCTTGCACATACAGGTCCCTTTCCCTTCTTTAAGCTCTCTATGGGATATAAGCCCACTAGTAACACTGCTGGTTAAAGGGTATTCACAGTTTGATAACTTTTTGAACATACTTCCAATGCATGCATATTTATACAATTATCAAATCAAAGAGAAAAGAAAATGATGAGGAAAATAAAATTCAAGGAAATGGAAACAAAAAGAGTGAGAACACTATGTTGTGAACCACACTCAGTTCCCACAGTCCTCTGGGTGTAGATGGCTCTTTTGATCACGAGACCATCGGAACTGGTGTGAATTGTTGAAGGGAGCCAAGTACATCAGAATTGATCATCGTATAATATTGCTGTTGCCGTGTACAATGGAGATCATAACTGTAAATCACTTAATAGTACCTGGCACACAGTATGTGTTTAATACCTATTCCCATATTTCCATCTCCACTATCTTCCTCCATCATTTTATTATTCCAAAGGCTTTCGTGACTGTCTGAGAGAAGTGCCCATAAAGAGAGCACTAATTCTTGCCACTTATCTGGGTGGTCAAGCCAAGCAGGATATGCAAAAGCCGAGAGCTGAATGCCCCAGTTTAGTGCATTAAGTGGCTACAGCAGGGACAGGAGGCTCATGGGAGCATCAGGGGCTCTAAGTTTGAATTATTGACTTTGCAGCTTACCCACTCTGAACCTCAGTTTCTTCATTTATAAATAAAAGAACTTTAAGGCGCTAGGAACATTTTTCTAAGGTCACCTCCAGCTCTGAATGTCTGGCCCTGTGCTTTCTGGCCATTATTAGCAAGGACTCTGCAAGATTGCTGCACTAAGACTCTGTGCCAGCGAGGTGCCGGGCATTGACAATATGCCCTGTGAAGGTGGATGCTGAGCAAGAAGCTCCCAGGCTGCTCCTTCTCCATCACTCATGGGTCCAGCCCTTCTTCACCCTAGTGGTCTCTTTCCTGACCCCTGGAGTGGATAGGAAAGACACTTCCCCCGGAGCGGATGGGAACCCTGTGGCTGACAAGGCCCTTTTGTTGCTAGGCATTGTGGCTCTGGGCTGGGACTCAGGGTGCTTTAAGCAGGAAGAGGGCATGGCCTCGGGGTGGGGGGCCACAGCTGGTGAGAGACGGAAGCCAGGAGATGAGTGAACAGAAAAAGCATTGTGCATCCACCAATCCAACCCCAGCCCATGGGGTACAGAGAGCAACCCTAGTCTCTTTGAGGACCAGCCCCTTGCAGATGAACAGCCCTTTGGGGAGTTTATAAACTTTCGTTCTCATTTGCCCAATCTATTGGTCCATTCCACATGAGCAAGGGAAGGTAGGGATTATGGACCCCATTTGATAAAAGAGGAAGCAAGTTTAGAAAAATGAGGGGCATGTCAAGTCATACAGCTCTACTACTGTATTATTATTATTAATGTAAATGTTGCTAGCTAGTGTTATTCCTGATAATAACAATTACCATTGCTATCATTTATATAGTACACATAAATATACTCAATTTCTATAGCATTATATATTTATAATGTTTACAGCCCAATATACAAATATCATATGACTTTAACTTTACCCTTGAGAATTGAGCACTATTATTATCTCCATTTTACAGGTAAGGAAATTGAGACAATAGGGGTAAGTAAGTCTTAGGTAGGAAGTGTTAGAGGCAGGATTTAAATTCAAATCCATGTTTCCTGGACCATAGATCCAGTGCTCTCCATACTTGCATTGGATAAAGAACTTGTTCTAAGTGGGAATCTATAAATAGGTGAAAAATAGACTGTATCCTTCTGTACCTCACATTCTCAGAGAGTGAAGTAGACCAACATAAACATTTGTTAATACTAACAACAGTAAGGATATTTATATGTTGCTTGATGCTTTGAGGAGGCCATGTAAGTAATAAGTGGATTAGAGAATTGAAAAGCCGTTTTCTACATGAAATCTTTTATGAAAAATCATTATTAACTGAAGGAATTAGTGCCTCATCTTGGAAGCTCAGTCTCTCATAATGCAATCTGCGATCCCATTCCTATTGGGGGCAGCCATGTTACACCATTGACTTATGGTGAGTTTTCAATCCAGAGGGCTGGCGTGTGAGAATCAAGTGAAGAAACTGAAAATCAATCAGTGGGGGGAAAAAAGGGTAGGACATGTTAGATATCTTCAAGCACTTGAATGACGATCATGTGGAAGGACAGGTTTCTGGACTGACCTCCAAGGGCAGACTGGGACTCAGTCAGTAAACACGCATTAGACACCAACTGTGTGTCTAATGGACATCTGGAGATATAAAGAATAGCAAAAATAGTCCCTGCTCTCATGGAGCGCACAATCTTATGAGGGAAAACAACAAATAAAGAAAAGTTCTAAGCAGGATGGGGAGGATGAGGAGGAAGGACATCAAGTATAGAGGAGGAATGAAATCCTGTAGCCAGCTACTAAATGATTTGTCTTTCCTAGGCCGCCTCCTGTAATAGAGGCTCCAAGGAGACCTCTCCGATTTCCATCCTTTTGACTTTCCAATCAGAAGGAGAAAGGGGTCCAAAGGATGGAAGGTACTGAGGGAGAGTGAATTTCAGAGTTGATGGGATCTTGAGGGAAGATGAGTTTCCAGAGATCATCTGAAAAGGGATGAAGTGATAAACACTGAACAGTAATGTTGGTTTAATGTAAGAGAATAGGATATACTATAAGATATTTAATATGTATGGGAATGCCTGCCATCTAGGGGAGGGGGTGGAGGGAAGGAGGGGAAAAACTCGGAACAGAAAGGAGTACAAGGGATAATGTTGTAAAAAAAAATAATAAATTACCTATGCATATGTACTGTCAAAGAAAATGTTATAATTATAAAAATTAATAAAAAGCAAAAACAAAAAATAATGTAAGAGAAAATATCCTCCCTATTGGAAATGTCAAAAATTGGAATGCATTTACTTGGGAGGTGATAGTATCCTTACCACTGAGGTCTTCAGATATTAGTCAGTTGACTCCTTATTGGGAATGATGTTGTAGAACAGATGCCTCCTCAGATACAGATTGGACTGGATGGCCCCTGAG
Source organism: Sminthopsis crassicaudata (assembly GCF_048593235.1). NCBI lineage: Eukaryota > Metazoa > Chordata > Mammalia > Dasyuromorphia > Dasyuridae > Sminthopsis > Sminthopsis crassicaudata. Next base: position 309,079,186 of record NC_133621.1, on the reverse strand, counting down.
GCTGTTCTGAGATTTGCTGATTATATGTATAGCCCAATCCTTCCCAGTATTCTCTTTCATTTTCTCTCCCTCTCCCTCCCTTCCCCTCTCTCCACTCTCTCTCCAGCTTTGGCTGACTTGCTAATCCTAACTGTACCAATGATGTCAAGTCCTGGTAGTGTCACTAAGGTTAGCCATAGGGAAGAGATTCAGTCCTGTTGTTTACCATGGTATTACAGGTCCTAAGCCCCTATCAATATGCTACCCATTCAAAATCAGTCACCATTAACTCTAAAGCATAACATATTTGCTAAACTAGAAGACAAAAAAGGGAATAATCCTGACTGTTACTTATTAGAAGGCAAAACCAGGAATAAGCATAATATAAAATTTACTCAGTGGAAGGCAAGAGCAAGAATTTTCAGAATATAACAGTCCACCACAAAATCTGACTTACACTCTCACTAGTGCAAGTAGTTACTAATTCAACTGGCATTTATTAAATGGTTGTCTTTTCCAAGTGCTGGGATAAACAGCATCTGGAGGTAAGAATAAGCACTCAGTTATAGAAACCTACAAGAGAGGCACTTAAGATGAAATGACTTGCTTAGGGTCATACAGCTAGTAAGTATTTGAGAAGGAATTTGAATTTGAGTTCTTTCTGACTCCCGACCCAGTGCTCTAGCCACTGTACCACTTATATTTCTATCTATAGTGGTCTCCGATTCCATGACAAACTCTTAGAATTGAAACAGATCCCAAAGTTCCTCTGGCTCAATGTCTATCTGATTGATAATATCCTTTCCAACAGACCCTAGGAATGGTTATCTAATCTTTGCATGAAAGCATCACATGGGGGGAAGCTCAGGAGGTAACTCATTCCACTTCTAATTGCTATAAATTTAACTCAGATATTTTCATGTCAATCCGTTGCCTTTCATTGTACCGTGATCAATTAATTAAGAAGTATTAAAAAGCCTACTATGTACCTGCATGCTTAGTATAAGATGTAAAGATGCTTAGCTGCTCAGAATAAAATCCATTCTTTTACGGAGCTGGATTCTCATAGAAAAGAAAATAGCTTTCTATAAAAATATATATGGCATTCATATAAAGTTAATTCTGTAATATAACATAAATAGTAATATAAAGTTAGTAAATGCGCACATACACAGAAATAATAAACTCAAGGAACCTGCTTCTACTTCTATGTGACAACTCTTTAAAGCACCATGTCTCTCCTCAGCCCAATCATCCCCCAGCCTTGGAGCACAGAGGAAGTGTCCATTGTCTGGTTCAACTTCTCCTGGTTCAGCATCCCCAGTTCCTTTGATTCCTCTCCTGTGCCAGGGAATCCAGACTCTCACCATCTTGATTTCCCTTCTTAGAACATGCTCTCTCAACATTTTTCCTAAAATGTCTCCCAGAGGAGTGACTGCTACATTCTGTATGTGGGCTGATCACAGCCAAGGACAATATAAACACTGGCTAATCTTCTACCCTTTCGCCTTCAATTAACCATCACAGCCAATCCCTTTATTTTACAGATGAAGAAACTGAGTCTCAGGGAAGGGAGATAACTGGTGTGAGGGTAAAAGTAAGTGACAAAAGAAGAATTAAAACTCAGATCTTCAGAATCAAAATAAAAGAAGGTGGAGGAAGAGGAGGAGAAGAAAGAAAAGAAGTAGAAGGAAGAGGAGGAGAAGAAAGAAAAGAAGTAGAAGGAAGAGGAGGAGAAGAAAGAGAATAAGGAGAAAGAGGAGGAGAAGAAGAAGAAAAGAAAGAGAAAGAGGAGAAGAAGAAGAGAAGAAGGAGAAGGAGGAGAAGAAGGAAAAGGAAGAGGAAAAAGAAAGAGAGAGAGAGCATTAATCTCACGGCTCAATAAAGTTCAAACAAACTATTATTTTATACTTACTAAAAGTATATAAATAATGTAAAGTATTGTCCTAGGCACTTAAAACAAAATGATATGCTTTCCAATGTGTCCCTGCTCTCAAAGAACTTACATTCTACTGGTCTCTAGAGAATGAATAAGACAGATTATTAACAGCCTCAAAGCTAAAAGGGACATTTAGGTACTCTCCAATCCAGCCCTTCCATTTTACAGATCAAAAGACTTGAAGTTCACAGAGCTTAAGTTTTTAGCTCAAGGTAACCCAAGACACAAATGTGAAATTCAAATCCATGTTCTCAAACTTCATTAGCAGTATTATTTCTGGTATATGGTCATTAATTCTGAGATTTCTCCTTCTGGAGTTCCTGTCCTAGAATCCCTTTGTTACGTTCTGTGCATTTGCCTGTAGTTAAGTCCATCCAGCCCTCTGTGAATTAGCCCTGTTTCTGATTTTCTCTTTGGGCTTTGTCCAAGCACTTGTGTCTGCCCTAAAAGACAGTCCTAGACTGTGATTGTTCCTCATTGAGCAGTAAAGGAGATTAATGCCCGAGGCCACTGGGCCAGCCCCACAAATCACTTCTCTGAAGACATACTATGGCTGGTTATGAAATCGCTGTGACCCAGGTGGCGTCCTGTCAGCACCACCGCCTTTTAACCAATAGAGCCTGTACTTGGCCAGCCCATCCATTTGTGTTGGCCAGCCCATCTATTTGTGTCCTGAATTCTTCCCTAGGATGGGCATCTATCAAATGACTCTCAAACAACTCCTAGTTCTTCATTTCCTCTTTTCTGAATCCTAAGGAGATGGATGCTAAAGTCAAATCCTTTTTTTTTCCTTATTTATAAAATTCCTTTCTCAGCCACTGCAAATAGGATTTTGAGGGATTTGTGAGTCTATCTATTTTAATCCTGAATCTTTTTCATGGGTTTAATTTTTTTGTATTTATTAATGTTGAGCAAGGCTTTCTTTCCATTTTTTTACTGCCACCTAAAATGATACATTCAGACTGAGGGAAAAATTTTTGCTGGCATCTTTCTGGATGAATAATGGATGTCCAAGTAAAGGAACTCTCAAGAGATCTCAGCCAATGAGTAATCAAGTCAGAGATTAAAGGAAGAATCTTCACAAACAGTTGAAATCGATGGAGGTGGGAATAGATGTTTAGAATCCCATTTTCCAATTACATCAAAAAATATTGACGATATAGAGGATTTTTTGTAAGTGGTTTTAGGTGGAGTGGAGACATAGATGAAGAAGATGCAGCCTCTGCCCTGCCCTCAAGAAGCTTTGCCAAATTCTCTGACTGACAAGGCTGCTTTTGACCAATGCCTAACTCCATAAGTGGAACAAGAATGGAGTAGAAAATTTGACCTTTACTGGAAGAACCTGGTGTGTGTTCTTTGTAGGTACTAGGAGAAATAAATGTTCAATCATTGCTCATTGTCCCAGAGCACTCAAGCAAGGAGATTTCCATTAACAGAACTTAGCTCTGTTCTATGCAACTCCCTGCTAGTATTGTTCCCCCTTGTTCAAACCCTTTTCCCCTCCTACCTGGACCATTGGGATTGCCACATGCTCAGACTTCCCAAAGCCCTTTCTCTGGACTGCTTCTTTGCTCTTGTGGTGTTCCCTCTTTGTCTCAAAATTATACCTCCATATGTCTTTTGTCCCTGCTAAAGCAATCAATACTTAAGAGATATTTAATAAATGCACCCTGAACTAAGTCAAGCTCCTTGTCACTGCTGGGTAAAGCAATGGATAGAGCACTGGGTCTGTAATCAGGAATACTTAAGTTTAAACATAGCCTGAAATACATTCTAGCTGTGTGACCCTAGGTGAGTCATTAAATGTTTTTACTGTAGTTTCTTCAACTGTAAAATGAGAATAATAATAGCACCTAATTCCTAGGGTCATTGTGAGGCTTAAATAAGATATTTGTAAACCATTTAGCATAATTGCTTAATAATTACTTATTTCCTTCCTTTCCTCAATCTATACAGCTTTTTATGCCTAATACTGAGGATAGGGCCTTACATGTTACAGATGCTTAATAACTATATTGCTTGAATGCATGGATGCTTGAAAGGTCTGTCTTCCCCTTTTTCCATTTCCATTTCAAACCCATGCTCTATGAAGCTCAATTTGTCACCATCATTCCTACTCTCCAATTGCCCCACAATGCAAACTCCCCAGGCTTCTGTTTCAGTCTCTACACAATCCAACTTGCCACCCCTTCCCCCAAAATCTTCTTTATCAGGACTCCCCCACCACATCTCAGTACCCTGGCCCAACTGGGCTTCTGGGCATCTGCCACTGCTTAGAGAGGACCATTTCCTTCATAGAGAAAGGCTGCCAGCAGCAGCCAGGATCAGTCAGGTAGGGCTGACATTGAAATCTTGAAAACAGACATAGCCTAGTTGGGACAGCCTTAAGTTCCTACTTATTCCAACAAAGGCATTGAGTGCTATAAATGATTCACCTGTTTCTGGAATTTGGTACTTTTCTATGACTTCAGATTGACCTGATCTCAGATCCGTTTTCTATTCCCTTTCTCTTCAGGCTCTACTTGATCCTCAGATGGAGGCTCCATTGTCTTCATCCTTCCTAAAGAGTCTAACTTTTCATCCACGTAGGAGGCAAAGTTCTTCAGACTCTAAGTTTATTCTGCTATCAAAATAATATGGAAGTGACATGCATCAGTTTCTCCTGATCTCCAAACCTGATTTCCTTAACAAAAAAAATTTCCCGTTGCCTCGTTTTTGTTTTCAAAAAAATAATTATAAGTAACTACAAAAACTCCCAATAATGAAGAGCTAGAAGATTTTTACAAAATTATTTTGTCATAATCCTGAGAGGTTTCAAAAATTGTAATCCTCCATTTAAATTATTTTTACATTAAATAAGCATTTCCCCTACTTCCCAACTTCCTCCACCCCAAACTGAACAATCAAATGAGAGAGACAGACAGAGACAGACAGAGACAGAGATAGAATGTTCATGTTAATGTATCCAGTCAAATAAAATGAATTCCCTTATTGGCTATATTTCCATTTGTATCTGTATTTGTATAGAATTAATCCATGATTATATATGTAAGTTTTAATCAGCATTTTAGGTCCATCTGATTCCAATTCTTCTGAGATGGTACAGTGAATGGTGGAGTCTGAGTTTAGATCTTATCTTACTAGCTTTGAGAATCTGAAGCAAGTCAGCTCACCACTCTCTGCCTCAGTTTCCTCATGAGTAAAATTGGGAGACTAACTAACCCTATGATCCTGATATAAATCTTTGTGTCAATCACACAGCTGCAGCAGGAAGTCCCAGGATTAAGTACATTTCTGGAGGATTATGAAGTGCTTATTATGGGACATGTCTTAACAAGCATAAAGAACCAGGGACTCCTGCTAGGACTGATTCTCCATGGCTCCTTGCACAGGTGTTTCCCCCTTCGGAGCTAGAGCATCCCCATTTGCAATATGAGAAAAGTATAATTTTTTTCAGCTCCTCAGCTCTGTTCCTGAAAAGGGGAGGCAAGCAAAAAGAGAAGATGTGACTGACTTCAGAAATATGGTGTTTAGAAAACTGAGGGAAAAATCAAAGGTTGTGCTTTACAAAACCAGCCTTCCCTCTTCTCTTGGATCAAACACTGTCTGGTTTTCCCAGTGGAAGTGCCCTGGGACACTGTTCATTGTTATGTATATTCACAAGACTCTTTTCTGAATCTCAGAGTGACCCTAGCCCATCCCTTACATTGTATTTTTTTGCCCATCTTTTCCCAATTTCTCATACATATCTACAAAGCACAGTCCCTACCTTTCCTGGCTAATGAGAAAGACAAAACCTGAGTATGTATGGAGGTAGAGTGAGGACAAATGTTTTGAAAGAGACAAAATTTACTAAGAACGTAATTGGATAGAAAAAATTATAGTACAGGGCACAGTAGATAAAGTACAAGATATGAAGTCAAGAAAACTCATCTTCCTGAGTTCAGAGCTGGCCTTCTACTTACTGGCTATGTGAATCTGGGCAAGTCATTTGCCTTGGTTTTCTTATTTTTAAATGACCGGGAGATGAAACTGGCAAACTATTTCAGTATCCTTACCAAGAATACCCCAAATGGAGTCATGAAGAGTTAGATATGACTAGAAATGACAGCTTCAGATGAACAACAACAAAATACAATGGATGGAAAACTGATTTCAAAGCTGGGAAGACTGGATTCAAATTTTGTCCCTGACATATTATCAAACTTTATAGAGTCTTGTGAAAATAATAATAAATAAATGAATGTTCTGGGCCATTTGTATTTTTTTTCCTTTTTTCTCTGAGATTATGAATTGCAGAGAAGGTGGCAATCTGAATTTGCAAAGGGAGTTCTTTCTCTTTTTTTAAAATTAATTTTATAATTATAATTTTTTGACAGTACATATGCATGAGTAATTTTTTTACAACATTATCCCTTGTACTCGCTTCTGTTCTGAATTTTCCCCTCCTTCCCTCCACCTCCTCTCCTAGATGGCAGGCAGCCCCATACATGTTAAATGTGGTATAGTATATCCTAGATACAATATATATGTGCAGAACCAAATTTCTTGTTGCACAGGAAGAATTGGATTCAGAAGGTAAAAATAACCTGGAAAGAAAGACAAAAATGAAAACAGTTTTCACTCATTTCTCAGTGTTCCTTCTCTGGGTGTTGCTGATTCTATCCATCATTGAACAATTGGAACTTTATTAGATCTTCTTACTTCCATCAGAATACATCCTCATTCAGTATCATTGTTGAAGTATATAATGATCTCCCGGTTCTGCTTATTTCACTCAGCATCAGTTCATGTAAGTCAGAGAGTTCCTTCTTGGAGTCCTTTATACTAACAGGTCACAGACTTGGCCAGCAGTTTAAAGGTAGATTTAGAGTTGAGGCTGAATAGAAGCAGGAAGACCAGTTAGGGAAACAGATTAATCCATTGAGTACTCTTGAGGATTTTGGAAATAATTTCTTAATAGAATTGAAGCTCCTTGAGAGCAAAAAAGGTTTGCTACTTGCTGTTGTTGCTATTTTTTAGTCTTTAAAGACTTACATTTGAAAACTGTTTGATAAACATTTCACCCCCCTGAGGCTGGGGTTAAGTGACTTGCCCAGGGTCACACAGCTAGGAAGTGTTAAGTGTCTGAGACCAAATTTGAACTCGGGTCCTCCTGAATTCAGGGCTGGTGCTCTATCCACTGCGCCACCTAGCTGCCCCCAACATTTCTTAAATTGAATGGAACTAAAAATATCTCTGATTTTAAGGAACTTAGCATTAAAGATCTATATGTGGAAGGGGACCCCAATGGCAGAACTTATCTCCTCCGTATTATAAACAAGAAATCCGAGGCTCAAAGATGAGATGATCTATCTGTGGATGCACTGCCTAGTCATAACAGTAATTTAAACTGAGTGCCTACAACCCATTATCCAATCCTTTTTTCACTTTCCTATGTATTCCCAGAGGAGAATACCTGAGAAAATATTCCTTGTTTCAAAAGAGCCCTCCAGTTACTTTACTGATTTTTTTTTGCTTTTTTAATAATAGCTTTTTATTTTCAAAATATATGCAAAGGTAATTTTCAACATTCACTCTTGCAAAACCTAGTGTTCCAAATTTTTTTTCTCCCTCCCTTCCCCCATGCCTTCCCTAAACAGCAAACACATGTTAAAATGTACAATTTCTTTTATACATATTTCCACAATTATGCTTCACAAGAAAAATCAGATCAAAAAAATATATACATGAAAAAGAAAACAAAAAGCAAGTAAACAACAAAATAGGTGAAAATACTATGCTGTGAATGACCTTTCAGTCCCCATAGTTTTCTCTGTGGATACAGATGGCTCTGTCCATCACAAGTCTTGGAACTAGCCTGAATCACCTCACTGTTGAAAAGAGCCACGTCCATCAGAATTGATCATCGCATAATCTTGTTGCTGTGCACAATGTTCTCCTGGTTCTATTCACTTCACTCAACATCAGTTCATGTAAGTCTCTCCAGGCCTTTCTGAAATGATCCTTTTCCTACTGATCATTTCTTACAGAACATAAATATTCCATAATATTCATACACTATATTTTATTCAGCCATTTCCTAATTGATGAACTCAGTTTCCAGTTCCTTGCCACTACAAAAAGGGCTATTACAAACATTTTTGTACATATGAATCCTTTTTCCTTTTTCATGATCTCTTTGGGATACAGGTTCATTAGAGACACTACTGGATCAAAGGACATGCACAGTTTCATAACTCTTGGTACAGAGTTTCATCTTGCTCTCCAGAATGGTTGGGTCAGTTCAAAACTCCAACAAAAAATGTATTACTGTCCCAGTTTTCCCACCTCTCCTCCAGTATTTATCATCTTTTCTTGTCATTTATCCAATCTGAGAGGTGTGTACTATCTCAAAGTTGTCTTAATTTGCATTTCTCTAGTAGTGATTTAGAACATTTTTTCATATGTCCAGAAATGGTTTTAATTTCTTCATCTCAAATTTGTCTGTTCATATAACTTGCACCATTTATTGATTAAAGAAGAATGGCTCATCGTCTTATAAATTTGAGTCAATTCTCTATGTATGTTAGAAATGAAGCCTTTATCAGAACCTTGGATTTACAAATTTTTCCTAGTTTTGTACTTCCCTTCTGATTTTTTTTATTGGTTTTGTTTGTACAAGACCTTTTAAACTTACTATAATAAAATTATCCATTTTGCATTTCATAATGTATTCTAGTTCTTCTTTAGCCACAGGTTTCTTCCTTTTCCACAGATCTTAAAGAGGTAGAATATACTTTGTTCTTCTGATTTACTTATAGTTTCACCCTTTATGTCTAAATCATGAACCCACTTCAACTTGATCTTGGTATAGAGCGTTAGGTGTTAGTCAATGTCTAGTCTGCCACACTGCTTTCCAATTTTTCTAGCAATTTTTATCAAATACTGATTTCTTATCCCAGAAGTGGGGGTCTTTGGGTTTTATCAAACACTAGATTACTACAATCATTGATTGCTGTGTCTTGTGAACCAACCTATTTCACTGATCAATTACTCTATTTCTTAGCAGTACCAAATGGTTTTGATTACCTCTATTTTATAATATAGTTTTAGATCTGATATAGCTTCATTTGCAATTTTTTTCATGAATTCCCTTGAAATTCTTGATTTTTTGTTCTTTCAGATGAACTTTGTTATTATTTTTCTAACTCTGTATTTTATTGGCAGTTTGATTGGCATGACACTGAATAAGTAGATTAATTTAGGTAGAATTGTCATTTTTTTATTATATTAGCTCAGTCTATGTATAAGCACTTTGTATTTTGATATTCTTTGTTGTTTAGATCTGACTTTATTTCTATGGAAAGTGTTTAGTAATTGCGTTCATATAATTTCTGACTTTGTTTTGGCAGGTAGACTCCCAAATATTTTATATTATGTACAATTATTTGAAATGGCATTTCTCTTTGTTTACTTTGCTATTGAATGTAAGTTACAGAAATGGTAACCTGTAGAAATGCCAGTGATCTATGTGGATTTATTTTGTATCCTGAAACTTTGACAATTGTGAATTATTTCTAGTAGGTTTTTTTAGTTGATTCTCTAGTATTTTTTAAGTATACCATTATGTCATCTATAAACAATAATAATTTTGTTTTCTCTCTACCTACTCTAAATTTATTTTTCTTCTCTTATTGCTAAAGCTAACATTTCTAATACAATATATAATGACCAACCTTGTTTCATCACTCCTCTTTCTGGAATATTGCTAGTTTATCCCTATTGCATATGATGCTTGCTATTGATTTTAAATAGATATTACTGTTCATTTTAAGAAACATTTCATTTATTCCTATATTCTATATTGTCAAATGATTTTTCTGCATCTATTGAGACAATTGTATGATTTATCTTAGTTTGGTTATTGATATAGTCAGTTATTCTAATAGTTTTCCTAATATTGAACCATCCCTACATACTTGGTATAAATTTCTACTTGGTTATGATGTATTATCCTGGTGATAACTTGCTGTATTTTATTTAAGAATTTTGCATCAATATTCATTAGGGAAACTGGTCTATAATTGTCTCTATTTTCATACTACCTGGTTTAGATATTAGAAACCTATCTGTGCCATAAAATAAATTTAATAGGAGTCCTTTTTTTTTCCTATTTTAAAAAATAGTTTATATAGTATTGGAGTTAATTGTTCTTTAAATGTTTAGTAGAATTCACATGTAAATCCATCTGGTATTGGAGATTTTTTTCATAGGGAGTTGATTAATAGCTTGTTCTATTTATTTTTTCTAAAATAGGACAATTTAAGCAATTTATTTCTTCTGTTAATCTAGGCAATCTATATTTTTGTAGGTATTCCTCTATTTCACTTAGATTATCAGATTTATTGGCATACAATTGGACAAAATAGCTCCTAATTATTGCTCTCATTTCCTCTTCATTGGTGGGCAGTTCACCCTTTTTCATTTTTGATAAAACAATTTGATTTTCTCTATTTAATGCAACTAAGAATCTAGAAATATAATTTTTTCCTAAGAACTGTTTTGTCTGCATCCCATAAATTTTTGTATGTTTTCTCATTATAGCCATTCTTTTTGATGAAATTATCAATTGTGTCTATGATTTATTGTTTCAGCCACTCACTCTTAGGATTATATTATTTAGTTTTCAAGTAATTTTTGGTCTATTTTTCTCTAACCCTTTATTACATGTAATTTTTATTGTATTATGATATGATCTGAAAAAAACTCTATTATTTCTGCTTTCTGCAATTGATTTTGAGATCTTTATGCCCTAATACTTGGTCAGTTTTTGTGTTAGTTGTAGGTACCATCAAGAAAAAAAATATACTCCTTTCTGCCCCATTCACATTTTTCCAAAGGTCTATCATACTTAACTTTTCTAAAATTCTATTTACCTTCTTATCTTCTTCCTTATTAATTTGGGGTTCAATTTATGTAGTTCCAATGGAACAAGGGTGAGATACCTCACTAGTATAGTTTTGCTGTCTTTTCTTCTTGCAGCTCTCAACTTCTCTTCTAGGAATGTAGATGTTATATCACTTAGTGCATATATGTTTAGTATTAATATTATTTCATTACGTAGGATACCCTTTAGCAAAATGTAGTTTCCTTCTTTATCTCTTGCTCTTTTGCTCAATTTGAGATCAGGCTCACTACCCCTGCTTCTTCTTTTTTTTTTTTTCTTCCACTTCTGCTGAAGCATAATAGATTCTGCTCCTGCCTTTTATATTTACTGTATATGTATCACTCTTTTTTATGTGTTTCCTGTAAACAACTTATTGTAGGATGCTGGCTTTTAATCCAGTCTATCTACTTCTATTTTCTGACAGAGTTCATCCCATTCACATTCACAGTTAAATGACTAATGTATCCCTTGACATCTTATTTTTCCTTATTATTTGAGGAGTTCTCTTTCTTTTCCTCCATTCCCTTCTCCCCAGTGTTTTGCTTCTGACCACCACCTCCCTCAGTCTGCTCTCCCCTTTTCCAACCCCTCACCTCTTTCTGATCCCATTCCTCTTCAACTTTTGCTCTTTCTTCTATTAGCTTCCCCCTTTCCTTTCTCTTACACCCAGTAGGGTGAGTCAAGTTTCTTTTTCAAACTAAATATATCTGATATTTTGTCTTTGAGCCAAATCTGATGGGATTAAGGTCCACACTATGCTCATCCTTCCTCCCTTCCTTCCCTCAATTGTAATAGGTCGTTTTTGTCTCTTCATGTGATGTAATTTACCCCCCATTTTACCTCCTCTTTCCTCTTCTTCCAGTATAATCAATTTCTACCTCTAATTTCATTTTTTATAGCATCACAATAAAGTCAAATTACACCTACATCCATTAAATAACCCCTAACAAAGATACAGTTCTCAAGAGTAAAGCACATCATCTTCCTCTATAGGAATGTAAACTTTTTAACCTTTAGAAAACATGTTTTCCCCCTTCTCTTTTTACCTTTCTTTGTTTCTTTTGAGTTTTGTATTTGAAAGTTAGATTTTCTGTTCAACTCTGGTCTTTTTTTCAAAAATAAATGAAAATTCCCTATTTCATTGAATATCCCTCTTTTTCCCTGAAAGATAATGCTTACTTTAGTTGGATAGTTGATTCTTGGCTGCAGTCCAAGATCATTTGTCCTCTGAAATATCATATTCCAGGTCCTTTGGTCCTCTAAGGTGAAAACTGCTAGATCCTGAGCAATCCTAATCGTGGCTCCTCAAATTTGAACTGTTTCTTTCTGGCTGCTTGCAATATTTTCTCATTGATTTGATAATTTTGAAATTTAATGACAATATTCCTTGAGTTTTCATTTGGGGTTCTCTTTCAGGAGGTGATTGGTGGATTCTTTCAATGACTATTTTACCCTCTGATTCTAGGACATCAGGACAGTTTTACTCGATGATTTCTTGGAAGATGTTATCTAGGTTCTTTTTTTCATTGTAGTTTTCAGGTAATCCAATAACTCTTAGATTGTTTCTCATGGACGTACTTTCCAGGTTGGTTGTTTTTCTGATGAGGCATTTTACATTTTTCTTGTATTTTGTGGGGGGTTAGGTTTTTTTTAATGATTCTTGATGTCTCAATAAATCATTCATTTTCCTTTGTTCAGTTCTAATTTTTTGTGAATTATTTTCTTTAGTTAGCTTTTTTACCTCCTTTTACATTTGGTCAATTGAACTTTTAATTATTTTTTTCTTCATTTCATCATTTTTCTTTTTTAGGGGGTTATTTTCTTTTTCCATTTTGCCAAATCTATTTTTAAGGAGTTTTTTTTTTCTTCCATTTTTTATCAAATCTATTTTTAAAGGAGTGATTCTCTTCAGAAGTTTCTGTTTACTTTTCCAAAGCTCTCATTTCCTTTTCCCAATTTTCTTCTAATTCTCTTTAAGAACCTCTTTGAATTTTTCCAAGAGAACTCTTATTACCCTTTGTGGCTTCATCTGGAGACATTTTGCTTTTAGTGTCCTCAGGGTTTGAGATTTGTTCTTTCCTATCTCCATAAAAGCTATCTATGATCAGAGCTCTTTTTGCTATTTTGCTCATTTTAAAACATTAAGATATGCTCTTAGGGCAAAGGGGAGATTGTTTCAAGCTTCCTCTAAAGGTGACAGTGGTTTCACACTGTCCTGAGGCTGGTGCTACAGGATTCCCTCTTGTGCTGGGTGGGCAATGCTGTGGCTAAATCCCGCTTGTTATGCTAGGGTTCAGGGATTCACTACTTGACTTCTATAGTTGCATTGGAAGTCTCACAGCTAGTCTGCTGATCCATTGGCTTCTGAACCAGGACAGAATAGCCAATGCTGCTGTATTTTGGTTAAGTGACTTCAAGGAGATTTGCCTGATGTGTGGAGGCCACTCTGCCCTGCATTGCCCTGTGCTGTATCTATGCTGGGCTTCCTCTGCCCCCTGCATGATTAAAACAAACCTTTCCTGAAATTCTTACAAAATATCTTCTGCTGGAAATTTGTTACACTCCAAATATTTGTAGGTTCTGTCACTCCAAAACTTATTCAGAGACACAATCTGCTTTTGATTCTGAGGGAAGTCAGGAAGACTTCAGACAAAGACCTGTCCACTCTCCACCATCTTGGCACCACATCACTTTGCTATTTTGCTTGGAAAGTCGATGTGAAAAAAAAAAAATTAATCACAAATCAACATAGAAAAGCTTATTGGTGTTCAACACCTCTGTTTTCTCTTCCACAGCACGAATCATAAAAACCAAGCAGTGGTGTGACATGCTTCCCTGTTTAGAAGGAGAAGGCTGCGACTTGTTAATCAATAGATCAGGCTGGACCTGCACCCAGCCTGGAGGACGGATAAAGACGACCACGGTAAGTTGGCTTCTCGTGAGTTTTGGCTGTCTTCTGTCCCAGACTTGATTCTCATGCGGGAAGGACCCAAGGGGGCAGTTGCTCATGTGAGTTTTAAATTGAACATCAGTAGTAAGGAAAATTTAAAAAAAATCTATGATGACCTAGTTGACATTCCTTTCTTTCCTTTCACAAGGCCAAAAGGCCAGTTCTCAATGTCCATTCCTCAGACTCCTGAGTCTGTTTTCTGCCTTCTTAGTCCCTTTGACAAAAAGGAGTTAGGGCCTTTATTACACTCTCACTTCATTTAGAAAGTACCTGTTTCAAATTAATGCTATCTATCTATCTATCTAAAACGTGATCACATGAGTGTGTGTATATTCAAAATTCTCATAATGCTACTTAATTCATTTTTCTTGAACTGAAACACTCTCCCCTCCTTTCAGACGGGAAACATAAATTTGTTTTTATAAAAAAAAATGAATCACTTATGATCTACCAGAGGGAGAAAGATGAACTGAAAGAATTGTGACCCATGTTTACGTCCCTTCCACTCCTTCACATTTTTAACCTGTCCTAAGCATTCCCTCACCTCTCATGGTCATATTCTGGACCATGGGCAGCTTTGAGGGTCTACAGAACTTCTACATCCCAATGTCAGGCTAATGGGAAAGCCCAGGAAGAGAGTCATGGGTGATGAGAACAGGGATGGGTTATTGAATTGACTTGTCTACCAAAACCTCTCTGTGTCAAGTAAGTTTTTAAATGGAATTATTTAATCCAGAATTCCTCCTGCTCATGATAGTTTTAAGTTTCAGATTCTCAAACCTAAAGCTGACTTCCTTGTGAGAGGCAAAAACACTGATTTGTACACCAGTCCTTGATAGAGTTTGCTCAATTAGCTGTGTTTCTTATTAAAGTAGACACAAAAAGTGGCTGAGCCAGATGCCAGGAATTTTTACTGTCCATAATAGAATGGAAAGGGTACTTTTTATAGCAATTTCCATAGCAATTTTTCCCAATATTTTTTTTCAGAGCCAAGCATTTATATATTGTAAGGTTTGTTGGCCATATAATTTTTACAATTTGCTGAAGGTTCTACGGCCTCCCATTTAGAGTTAGAGACTCATCCCACTTGGATTATATCCTAAATTAGTTTAGAAATTCTAAAAAATAGAAAATAAAAAATAAAGCAAAACAAAATTAAGTTACTGTGCCTTCAGAGGCAATGAACACTTTTCTTTTTCCTTCTCTTTTTCTTTCTTCTATTCCCTCATTCTGTTTGCCATCTCTTTCTTTTGTCTTTCTATTTTCTTCTCCTTCTTTTCTTCCTTTCGTTCTTGTTCCACATGAAAAACAATACGATGAATGGTCTGATCTCTGGACTTGTCATCATAAGACCTTGGTTGAACTTGAACACTTATATTATATGCCTCTGGGCAAATAATTTAATGCTTCCAGATTTCTGATTTCTAGTCTGTAAAATGGGACTAAGACTAGTTCAGCAATGTTTATTGGGTCTCCTTAGGATTTAGATTTGAAACAAGTAAGTTCCTGAGCACAAGGAACTATATTCTCCTAATGCAACAATCTTGACATTCCTTCCTCATAAAGCACTTTGTAAAACCTAAAGCACTAGAGTAACAGAAGTTGTTATTGTCTATCTGTGGAGGATATATACATGTGTCTATACATATATTTCTGTACTTCTTAATGTAGGGATATGTATTTACGTATAAATGTGTGTGTCTATAAAGCATGTACCTATAGGTAAGATAAAATCATTAAGATATAAAATCAAGGATTTTAGGGTACTTTTATTGGGAGCAATTTCACTGGTCCATGTGGTATCTTTGGATCACTTGATCTTATTAATGTACTTTGTCTCATCCTTAAATGGCTTCTGAGAATGTTCTGCAGAGATTCTGGGGCTCTTATTACCATCCTGACTATTTGAAAGTTTAGTTTGTCACAAGAAAAGAATGTACTTTTTGAGCAGGTCTGTTTTACTGTTTGGACAATCCTGACATGATCACTGACTCATGTAAGTCTGATTTCAGGTTATAAAGATTTTAATAATTTCAGTATTATTGGGAGTATAGTGTCAAGTCTGGGGGATTATAAGGCAACAGCAAGCCTTCCTTAGAAATGGATTCTGATGCAGAAAAAAATTTCTGCTTCAAATTTCTCAAATAAAATTCCAATATGCAAGGTTTATAAAATACAAAAAAAAAAAAAAAAAAAAAAAAAAAAGGAACCATTCCTCAGGTGGCCAATGGTCAAAAGATATGAACAATCATTTCTCAGAAGAAAAATAAACTACCCATAAGCTTCCCAAAAATATTCCAAGTCTCTAATAATAAGAAAAATCCTAATCAAAGCAATTCTTAAAGTCCTGCCATAGACTTCAAAGTGACAAACAATGTAAAAGACATATGTGCATATGTGCAAAAATAATCATTGTGAAACATTTTGTTGTAGTAAAGAAAATAAACATAGGAGGGTGACCAACAATTGGGGAATGAACGACAAAGGATTGTATATATGTTAATGGAATTATATCATACGTAATAAGGAACAAGGTGGATTCATAAAAGCCTGGCAAGACTTGAATGAGTTGATGTAGAATAGTGAGCCAAAACAATTTACAATAACTTCGTAAGAACAAACAATTTTGACAGTCAATTTGTTTGAAAACTCTTCAGTGATGACATAGTAAAAAGAATTGGTGGACACTTGTCCTACATCATTTTTTTCTCTAAAATTATTCTAAAAGAACTATAATTTTTTTTTTCCCATTTAGTGAGGATTCTACTACAAAGGGCCAGCTTTCAGCCTGAACATTCAATACTGGCTGGTTGGTAAAGAGAATTCCTTTGATAGCTTAACACCAAAAGAGTCCTAATAAGAAACAGAGATTTGATCATCTCTAAGAAGATTGTGTTTTCAAATCCCACTTTGTAGTACACCAAATATCCATAGCCCTTAATGCTAACCCCAGCTACTACTCAAAGGGAAAAAAATAGAATTGTTCTTCTTTTGTTTCTTCAAGAGACTTACTAAAATGCATATGTACAGAGTATATAGTATGGCCCCTGCCCTCAGGCAGCTCACAGTTAGGAGAACAAAGAAAAGACTAAACCAAAATGTGTCAATCTGGGAATCAGAGGTTTCATTAATGTCTATCTAACTCCCCTTCATATTGACTGATATTCTTCATTCAGAGCTGAACCCTTGTCCGTCCTTCCTTCCTTCCTCCCTCCCTCCCTCTTTTCCTTCCTTCCTCCCTCCCTCCCTCTTTTCCTTCCTTCCTTCCTTGTCCTCAAGAAGATTACCTTCTAATAAGGAAAAACAAACAAACAAACAACAACAACAAATAAAAAAGATTCAGAAACTGAATTAGGGAGGAGGAGAGAATAGACATATTGAAACTTAGTTTGAAAGTTCCTGGATAAACTGAAATGAGCAGAAAACTCACCTATCCAGAGTTTAGGATCCAAAAAATGAAGCCCAGAATGTTACTGAAGGAAGGTAATGAAGAATGTGGTTGAAATACAGGCAACATAATTTGGAAATAGCAATGTTATCTTGCTTGTCACACCTCTTAAGAGTGTACTACCAATGACCCTCCCTTGGAGCCTCTTCTCTTTCTGTACTTTCTCTTTGTGACTTCACCAATTGCTCACAAATCTCTCTCCAGTCAACTCTATCTTTTTGAGTCTCAGTTCTGTATTACCAGATGCTTTTTTTTTGACATGTCAAACTGTATGTATCAAACTTACTCTGACCAAAACTAAACTATCAGAAGATTGAAAAGCTAAGAAGGGGCTAAGTTTTGAGGGATTTTTAATTCCAAATAGTGTATTTTCTATTTGCTTCTAGAGACAGTAGGGAGCCACTGGAGTTTATTGACGAGGGGAGCAACATAATTCAACCTGTCCTTTAGGAAAATCATTTGGCTGGCTGCATGGAAAAAGAATAGAAAGACAATTGAAGCAGACTGTCCACCAGCAGATTATTGTAATAGTTCAGTTGTAAGGTGATGAAGACCAGAACCAAAGTGATAGCAGTGTCAGAGGAGAGAGGTAGATATAGTCAAGGAATGTTACAGAGACAAAATCTGGAGGACTTGGTAGCAGATTCAGTATTCAGAGGGGGCTAAAGTTAAAGGAGAGTGAGGAACCTCGGGTGATTTCTAGATTGTGGAGTAGAGGGATTTGAAGACTGCTATTGCCCAAGATAGAAGGGGCTCTTCTGTCTCTGTCTCTTTTGTCTCTCTGGCTCTGTGTGTGTGTATTCTTTCTCTCTGCACTCTTTCTTTCTCTCTCTCCTTACCTCCCCCTCCTCATTTCTTTTTCCTCTCTCCCCCTCTTCTCCTCTTTCGAATTACAAATTCTGTTTTTAAATTAACCTATTTTGATCCCTCCAATTAGTAGTGTCCTACCACGAAACTACCTTGTATTTAACCCTTTTCTATCTATATACATTTATTTTCATTATAGTTGTTATTTAGCTATGTGTACACATACATGGGGCACCTAGCAGTGTAGGGAATAAAGTGCTGAGCCCACAATCAAGAAGACTAATTTTCCTGAGTTCAATTCTGGCTTCAGATACTTCCTAACTCTCTGATCTTGGATAAATCACTTAACTTTACCTCAATTCCTCATCTGTAAATGAGCTAGAGAAAGAAATGGCAAATCATTCCAATATCTTAGCCAAGAAAATCCCCAAATTGGGTCACACAGAGTCAGACATGATTCAAAAGACTCAAAACCAACACATACACCATGGACACACACGTACATATATACATACATTCATACTTATTTAAATTCACACATTGTTTTTAGAATATAAAATCCTTTGAAGTAGGGATTGTTTCATTCTTATACTTGTATTGGTACTTGGAAAACAATAAATATTTAAGAAGTTCTTCATACTTGGCAAAACATTCAAGCAAACTGGTGATCATTCTTCTTGAACCCACCTTAAAATGTCCTTTGGTTGACATATATGACCTTCATCACTGAGCCATGCTCTGAAGTCTTTCTAGATAAAAAAATCACAAGGTCCTTGTGAAAGGACTTTGGGAATTATCTAGTTCCATCTTCCCCTTCTATAGATAGTAGTTAAGAGAGCTAAGAGTCTCATGATCTTTCCAGAGCTCAAAAAATTACTTACCCCTTAGGGTCAGCTTCCCATGGCAGACTTCAAGGATAACTGCATCAGAAAAACATAAACAGGGTGCTCCATATTGGTTAAAATCAAAAGTTTTTATAAAATGGAAAAACTTCTGAGGGCTTTGTAAAGGGGTTACAATCAGTGGTTTCCTCACTTCCCCAAAAAGTTGAAAGAATAACTAATTAGAGGCTCCCCCACATTCAAACTTAAGAGTTTATTATTATTGTTCAAGAGGAAGTTCATAAACAAATAAGGGAGAAGATGCCCCTTGGATTTTCAGAGATTATTTTTTCCCAGCAAACTGTATATATGCTATCAATGATCCATCACTCCATAATTGTTGCTTAATGAATTCCTTTTTCTTCACAATGTACTTCCAGTGCCTGAAGCCATGCCGAACAGTCATGCGTTGGTTCTTTGGGAACTAACCTTTCTAAACCTCTGTGGTTTTACTTCTAAATTAGCTGAAGTGGGAAATTAAGGTGCCTGAAGATGCTAAGAGAGAGCTCACAGTGGATAAAAGGTGTAATTACTCTGACACAGAGCTCACTGCTTAGCTAGTAAAATTTACTAAGTCTTGAGCCTCGCCCAGGGATACAACTCTCTTAATCGAGTTTACTTACCTACGCCTGAACTCAGCATTCCTCCCCATTAGTGCAGATGACACATGGCTTGATTCAGAACAGTTGTTGGGTCCATACTTGGAGGGAAAGTGGAAGTGTGGCTGGAATTTCAATGAAGACCTTTTACTCCTATCCCATCATTACCAACATGCAATTAGAAAGCATGATGTAGAACTGTTTTCTACTATTTGATTATTGATTACCTGGGAAGCCATTGCCTAGGAGACTCACTCTATGGCCAGGAAGAGAACTGAGGACCAGGGAAGTGAAACCCACGTCAAGAAAGTTCAATTCAACTGACCTTGCTTTAATACTTAATTATAATCAAGATGCTATATACTAAACCATGAGTATAGGATAGGGGCAAGAACTTGGCTTGTGATTTTCTTGTTATAAGGAGTTCCCAGGTAAGGGAACCCAATCTACCAATGCCACTTAACATCTTTTCTACAACTTAGAGCCTTGAAAATTTTTCTCTTAGAGAAGTAAAGTCATTCACCCTGTAAATACCCGGGCGGTTGGAACTAAGCCAGAACATACTGTTTTCCAGGACAGTTCTCTTTCTATGACCCCATACTGCTCCATGGGGATATAGAGATAAAACAGCCCTTCAACTCAAGGTACTTATATTTTACCAGCAAGATATCACATGCACATGAATGGAGAAATACAAAATATGTACCAAAAAAAGGAGAATATGAATGACTAAATTAAGGAATATCTTGTATAGACAGCACTATCTGAGCTGTGCAAGGATTCTGTGAGACAGAAGTACAAACTCCAGGCTTGGGACAAAGTATTGCAAAAGTACAGAAAATGGGGAGAGTGGAAATGCCTTCTTCAGAAAACATCTAGTCTTGTCAGACTGAAATGGAGAGCAAATAAAAATATGAAGATTTGAATGATAGCTAGGATGCAGATAGTGAGGAATTTTGAATACTGGGCCCAATGCAATCCATTTCATTCTTCCCTCAAAATGTCATCTTTTTCTTTTTCTCTCTTTCCTTTCACCCCTCCCTCCATCCTTGGTTTTTTTTTTTTTTTTCTCTCTGACTCTTCCTTCCTTTTCCCTCCCAGCATCCTTCCTTCCTTAAATCTCTCTTACTCTTTTCAGCTCTGTCTCTTGCTGTCTCTTCTTCTTTCCCTTTCTTCCTCTCCCTTCCTCTCTTTCACATCCCAGGCCCATTTGGGTTCTCAAGTCATGTCTTTCTTCCTTGATGATACCATGACTAACATTCTTCTCTTTTTCACTCCCATAGCTTTTCTCCTAGAAGTTAAGCTCTAATTTTATGGCTATACTCTATAGAGAGAGTGATATCATGGAAAAATTACTCTGGGGCCTGTGTTTAGGGCCACTACCATCATTTTCATGTGACCTTAGAAAAGTCATGGAATCTCAGATCTGAAAAGACCAGAGATCATTTGATTTAGTCCATTGTTAGGCAGAAATCCCTTCCACAATATTCCCAGCAAATAGCCATTTGGCCTTTGGCCTTCAGTGAGAGAAAACACGCTGTTTCCTCAGCAATCCCATTTCATTCTAGGAGACCTCAGATGTTTAGGAGTCTATTCCTGATATTAATCCTCAACAAAATTTCTGCTCTCTAGAACCAAGCAGAAAGTAAATAATAATAATAATAATAATAATAATAATAATAATAATAATAAAATAATAATAACCAATTGCTTAGCATAACTGGACCCCAAATTTTTCATCTGCAAAATTAGTGTCATAATATTAGCACTATACCTCAAAGAATCTCCAGGAATGTGTTATTCATTATTTTAAATATTATATGAACTTGACAAATATCCATAGTTAAGAACATTTCCTTACATAAATAACAGGAAAAAAATAATTGTATATAGCACCACAAATCTCGCACTTTTTTATTTAGGAAACAATTGTTCCATATAGTCTATAAGCTTTGCAGCCAGTTAACAGATTTTTCTCTTTTTCATCTGTGAAATGAAGCGCTCAGACTCAATGGCTTGGACATCCTTCCGGTTCTCCTTCTGTATTCTACCATTTTCTTCTGACCATCCTTTTCTATAGCCAATCCTAGACAACCAGCCTCACAAAGCATGACCTCAAAGGCCTTCTCCATAATGATTGACTCATCTTCTATGTGGCACTCATAACTGAACCCAATAAATCCTGGCAATCATAGGACAGCATAATGATCACTTTCATACTCCTGGATACTATGCCTAATTATTAAAGGAGTTTTATTGTTGTATAGTCATTTAAGTCATGTCCAATTCTCCTTGTCTCCATTTGGGATTTTTTGCCAAAAATTATTGAAGTAATTTTCCATTTCCTTCTTCAGGTCATTTTACAGATGAGAAACTGAAGGAAACAAATTAAGTGAGGTTATATTTGAAGTCAAGAATATGAGACTTTTGACTCTAGACCTGACACTCTATCCACTGTACCATCTAGCATTTCAGTGTTTAGGAGTGGCAAATTTTTCAGATGTTCTTAATTCTCCAAAGAATAGAATTTTGGAGAACACATCTGCTCTATTGATGAACATGGGAGAATTCCTTTTAGAGTGGGATATTGGATAAAAATGAGAATGGATGAGAGGAGAAGGCATAAGAGGAATGAGAGAGTGGCCTTCAAGTGTTTGAAGGACTATCATGTTTAAGAGGATTAACCTTGTTCTCCTTAGCCCTGCAGGGCAGAAGAGGGATCAGTGGAAAGTAGCTATCCAGGTAGATTTAGGTGAGTTATAAAACACAGGCATATCTACCCATATAAGTACAACTTTCTAATAATCGGAGCTGTCCAAGGTAGCACAGATTTTCTTGCATAGGACTGTTTACCTTTCATTGGAATTAGATGCTGGTTCACCCACTCTGTGGAATCTTGTAGAGAGAAGTCATTCTCATTCAGGGAGGAATCTGTGCCCTCTCCTGTCTCTTCTGGCTCTGAGATTCTATGATTCGGTATTTCAAAACAATGAACATGTTCATTCAGAACCCTGCAACTTTCTTAACTACTAAGAGCCCCTCTCATGCTGAGGATTGAAGGCTTCTTGTATTTGCAAATTGCTTTAAACTATAGGTGAAGTCAGTTCTTACAGACCTTGATTAGGGCTCTGGATATAGTAGGTTCTGGACAGAGCTGTGCTAAGAAATCCTTATGTACCTCAAGGGCCTTTCTGGGCCACAGTGCTTTGTGCAAAATGGAACTGTATGACAACACAATCTCCAAAGTTCACCTTGACTACAATATTCTCTTACTCTCTAACATGGCATGGTAATGATCCCTAGAACCAAGGCTCCTGGTGACATGGAGATGGTGAGAATTCCTCCAAATTAGAGAGAACAGAATGATGGGAGACTGCTGCAGAGAGAGTTCCCGAGACTGACCAACCCTCCCCAAAATCATTACAGGTAGCAGGACTTGTAGTTGAGCATTAGGAGAAAAAGTGGGACGTACCAATCTCTGCATTTTCTATCTTACTGAGTAAGGCTGACATACAGACATATTTATTTGTTTGTCAGTTTACACACACACACACACACACACACACACACACACACACACACACACACACAGTCTTTTATACTCAGTCTGAGCTTCTCTCCAAAGGCTCTGAAAAGTCCCATGATTGATTGATTCCCCAACCATGCCCAGCTCCAGGCCTGGATATTAAGAAGTATAAGGGGAAGGGATATATAAGTATAATCTCTGACCTTAGAGACTTCACAGACTCATTGGAAAAATAAAGTTAAGAAACATGGAACAATTAATAGAGGAATAGAAGAGTTAATAAAACCTAATTCTTTCCCTCCCTATTCTTGCTTAAATTGTGCAAGGAACTTCTGGTCTTATTATAGTTAGGACTTTCTTCACTACTACCTATTATCATCCACCAATATCTTTTCTGATTATCATCCATGACTGTTAATCAATCCATCTTAGAGGAACTGTGCAAAACTCTGAAGTCTTTTGATCTTTGTGTTTGAGTGGGGAGGGAAAGAGATATGAGAGAGAGACATGGAAGGAGAGAGATGAGGGAGGGAGAGAGACAGATAGAGATAGAGAGAAGGAGAAAGGGAGGGATGGGAAGAGAAAGAAGGATGGAGGGAAAGAGGTAGAAGAGATAAGAGAAAGACAGGGAGAAGGATAAGGAAGAAAAGGGCATAGAGATACATAGATGGAGGGAAAGAAGAGAAATAGAAGACAGAAGGAGAAAGACAGAAAGATACAGAGAGGGAAAAGTGGGAGGCATGGGAAGAGGGGGGAGGATAGAGGAAAAGAAATAGGAGATAAAGAGAGAGAAGGAGAAGAATGGAGGGCAAGGAGTATGGAAACAGGAAATGGGAGAGAAATGCTGAAGGAGAGAGAGGGAAGGAGAGAAGAAGAGGGAGGAAAAAAGATAGGAGACAAAAAGAGAAAGAAATAGAGACCAACTGCAATAGATGGAGAACACTATCTTAAGCTACTCTCCTTTACCATTTTCCATCATATATGCCTTCAGTTATGTCTCTTGTCACTTGATACACATATATCTTGATGGTAACATGTTGGGATCATATCTTATAGTCACCGAACCTCTTGTCATGGACCTTAGGGTCACTCACAATTGTCAGTCTGTAAGATATACTGTGATCAGCGGAAGAATGCTGGGGTTAAAGTGATTAGTGTTGAAAGAATCTGCCAGCTTGGGCTTCCCCCATGAAGTCTTCCAATGTAGTCCAGCCTAGGGCCTTTCTAGTGATCATTCTCTCTCCTTCCTTGGAGTACCTATAATTGTATCCATTTAGCCTTTGGTCTGCAAATACAGACTTCAATGAATCAAGCCAGTAAGCATTGGTGAAGTGCCTTCTATGTACCAACCACTATGCTAAGTTAGGGATGCAATGAAATAATGAAAAAAATAGCTCCTGCTCTCACAATGCTCATAATCCAAATGGAAGAGATCACATGCAAACCACTGTCAGAACAAGATGTAGGCAAGATTGAGGGGTGACCATCTCAGACAGAAAGCAGACACTCGCATAGAGGAGAACTGGGAAAGGCTTTTTGTGGAAGGTACAATTTTAGCTGAGACTGGAAGGAAGCAAAGAAATAGGGACAAGGAGGGAAAGTGTTCCAGATATGAGAGAAAACCAGTAAGATCAGGGCCTCAGGAGATGGATTATCTCGTGAGGGAAGAGTATGGAGGCCAGTATCAATGCAGCATGGGGCATGTGGAGGTGTGCACTGTGCAAGTACACTGATCCCAGTTTCCCTTTCCAGAATGTCTTCTGAAGTCCCACGGTCAAAAAAAATCAATCCACTGTCATCCAGCAGACAGTTAAGGCAGCCATGCAGTCTAGCACTGCTCACTAGAATGGAAACTCCTCACAGTTAGGGGCTGCTTCATTTATTGTCATTTCTCAGTTCCCAGTGTGAGGAAGCCAGAGCTTGAGCACATAGTCGATGCTTAGATGCTTGTTAATTGATTAAAGTCTTTTCCAGCCTTAATTTTGCATCCTGCAAGAGATATATTGAAGTGTCTGAAGTTAATTAATTGAATCAGCCAGAGACTATCAACACAGCCAGGGGCTGGTAGGACTGAAATAAACTCTGGTTTCATGAGACAAGACGGTCCAGTATTTCAATTGTTCGGTAGCTTGAGTAAGAGTCCTTCCCTAGTACTTGCAGCTCAGGGCAACTTGCCCTCTGATATCATCTTCCATGTATTCTGCATGTGTATTGTGTGGACCAATTTCTGTGTGTTTCCTCTCCTAGTGGAATATAAGCCCTTTGAAGGAAGGTTTCTGTAGATAGATAGATAGATAGATAGATAGATAGATAGATAGATAGATGGATAGATGGATAGATGGATAGATGGATAGATGGATAGATAGATAGATAGATAGATAGATAGATAGATAGATAGATAGATAGATAGATAGATGGATGGATGGATGTGATGGGTGAATGGTGGATGGAGGGACAGATGTATGGATGGATATATAGATG
The DNA here is from genome assembly GCF_048593235.1 of Sminthopsis crassicaudata. Taxonomy (NCBI): domain Eukaryota; kingdom Metazoa; phylum Chordata; class Mammalia; order Dasyuromorphia; family Dasyuridae; genus Sminthopsis; species Sminthopsis crassicaudata. The sequence continues at coordinate 309,053,647 of NC_133621.1, read as the reverse complement.
GATGAGATGGGGGAGATAGACGAGATAAATAGATAGATATACATGTGGATATATATACACGTATATATGTACACATATATCTATCTATCTCTATCTATATCTATATCTATACATATGTATAGATAGATAGATAGATAGATAGACAGAAAGACAGATAGATAGATAAATGGATAGATAGATAGATAGATAGATAGATATATGGATATATATATATATATAGATATAGATATAGATAGATATAGATATATATATATATATAATGTGTGTGTGTATTCCCTTTTGTATTCCCAATGGAGCTATCAAGGGCATTGTGCCGTATGATACAGACTTATTAAATGCTTCACTAGTAAGTTGGACAAAGTTGGGGAAATGCCAGTATCCTTCCCTGAAGTGGGATCAATATGATAGAAATATATGTATAGTGCTTATTTAGACACATAGACACTCCCAGATTAACATTCTGGAATAGGAATCTGTGTAACTGAAATAGACACTTGTGTAGATTTCTTCAAACCATAACAATATTCTCCAATTCCAACAAGTAGCCATATGGAAGGCTCCCAGTTTATGAATATAAATTTTCTCTTTTTGCCCATCAAAGCACAAAACTCCAGCTATCCACATATTAACTTAAACAGATTTTTATTATTCTAAGTGGTCTGAGCCCATGGCCGCTTGAGTGCAAAGATTCACTTCAATCTCTCCCATTATCTAGAGGATCCCCTGGGACCTTCACAACATCCACCTGCTGGTCTGCTAGAATGTCCCTCAGCAACAGAAGTTTAGAAAAAGGTTATGTGGTCCCATTGTGTCGAATTCTATATGATTCAAAGCTACAATATTCCTGTTCCAGAATGTTAACCTGGGAGTGTCTATATTCCTAAATAAAAACTATACATACAAAGAGTTTAAAATAATAAGCATTTTTGAAATTTTGAAATTAGCTTTTATGGAAAAACTGTTTTAAATAAATATTTTGGTCTTGTCTGTTACTGGTTTAAATTCAATAAACATTCTGCTTATTTGGTAATAAATCCAATGGCATGCTTGGAGATGGGAGGATGGCAGGCAGCTCGTGGAACAATAATTCGACTAGTAGTCGAGATTAGTGCTGATAACAACAAAAAATAAGATAAATAGTAATAACAATATGTAGCATTTCGGAAGTGCTCTAAGTTTTGGAAAGAATTTACATATATCTCACTTTATCCTCACCATGATCCTGAAAGAGAAGTGCTATTATTATCTCCCATATTATTATATTTTGTTATTATATTATCTGTGTATATGTTGTTGCTCAGCCATTTAGTTATGACTGACTGACTCTTTGTGACCCCATGGAACATAGGTATAAATTGTATAATAATGACTTGACCAGAGTCCCACAGTAGTAAATGTCTGATTTGAATTCAGGTCCTTGTAACTGTGGGTCGATCACTTGATCACCTGTGGTACTTATCTGCTTAGCCAATAGAATACTGGAGTAAGACAAAAGATCTAAATTTAACTCCTGCTTCACTCTCTTACTGTGACACCTCAGGTAAGACGCTGTCCCTTAGGACCAGGGTTGGACTTGGTGCTCGGGGTCTCTTCTAGCCCTACAATCGTGAAAGGGTCCTGTGCAACCCTGGGCAGCGCTGCAGCCCTCTAAGAGCTCAATAATCTATGCTGTTGCTATTTGATTGTGGAATGGGTTCTCAGTTATTCCCACACTAGGCTCGTGGCTCCCTCCTTGCTTGGAAATCCTGGCATTCAGGATGAAACTCAGCCTTGTTCCCAGCTGATGCTGCCCACGGATGCTGCGCCCACACACAGAGCCCAGGGCTAGCCTCAGAAGCTCTCCCACCAAGGTTTATTCTGCTACGTGATTTTTCTGTTTCCATGTCTTGGGATGCTTGGCAGGGAGCTGTGGGCGGCTCCCAGAGCACACTGGGCCAATGAGATGGAGTCCCTTGCTCCAAGGAAATAGTGATGTCATCTAGGGCTGGATCAATGCAGCCTTCCCCTGGGGATGCGGGAGAATTCAATGGGATTTGTCGCCCCCAGACCGTCTTCATGTACTGTGCAAGAGCGACTGTGGAGGGCAGTGGACCTCTCTGTCACTGACAATATCTGTACAGAGCTTTGCGATCCTTAAAATACCCAAGAAATTCTCTTACTCTTTTACCTCCAGTTCTTTCCATTTCTGGGTCACAGATTTCCCCCTCTCCTCAATGTGAGAAGTGGGGGTCATCTGTTATTTTCTGTGTTTTGAAGGCCATCCAGGGCTGGCACTGGTTCTTCTGTATTCAGAAATATCAAGCTGGAAGGAAATTTATTGATGGTCTGACCCAACCCCTAATCTAACTCATAGGAGAAAAGCTATAGGGACAAGGAGGGAAAGTGTTCCAGATATGAGAGAAAACCAGTAAAATCAGGTTTTGAAAACTGAGGGACATCAAGTCCCTTTCCCCAAACCCCGTAGGTAGTAAGCATTAGGGAGTACCAGGAGTCCTCCTGATTCCGACATTCTGTGGTCAGTGATCCCCCTGAGCTCAAACATATCATGTCCCGTATCACAGAATCTCATGACAATCCACAAGCCAGCTGGGGTCCAGTTGAGCTTTGTGATGCCCCGGTGCTGGGGGCTGGCCATTCCTAGGCTTCGGGAGCTGCCAGATTGCTTGCCCAGCAGGGATGCTCCACAGGCCTGGGTAAATGCAGATAACACTGTAACATTCGAGAGAAGTGTTGTCAGCTACCAGGCTCCACTCTGGTTAGTGGGGTCAGAGTGGAGGCCAGGTAGAGCCCCTGCCATGTCAGGTAGCCCTCTTCACCTTACTATCTGCTTCTCTGCCCTTCGAGTCTAGGGGGCTTTGTCTTTCCTTCAGCAGGTTTGCTGGAATATTTCCTCATAAGTTCCAGTAGGAAGAAAGCCTGGAAAGTGCATTTTCCGAATTTCTAGAAGCTGCTTTATGTTTGTTTATTCTTCCCTCCTAAGCTCCTGATCCTACCCCAAGTCCCTCCTGGTTCTCCCTTTTCCCATCTCCTTTTAGGGTGACCATCTGCCCCTAAACATCCTTTGTCAGGGGCCTGCAGGACACTTCCAAAGCCCCTTGGGCAAGAAGGACCATCCTGGCTTCGAACTCTCAGTGTGCCCATGTCAGAATAAACAGCTTATCACACTGACCTCCCTGAGTTCAGTCAAACAGCAGCAAACCACCATGAGGAAGGCCGACCTGCTGGACTGGGGGCCCGATGGATAGGGAAGCAATCCTGCCGAGACCTACTCTTGACCTATAGGAGGCTGGGAAAAAACCAACAGGTGCCTTGAACTCAGCAGACCTTTGACAAGTGCCTACTATTATCCAGACTTCCTGCCCAATGCTGGCCATGCTTCTATGCTGGTAGGAGGATAAGGTATAGATCTGGTTTATAAGAGCTTTTCCTCTTGAACCACAAGAGACTTGAGCACAATCTAGTTCTAAATGCCCCATTTTACAGACTGAGACTGAAAGGTGTTAAATGTTTTGACCACAGTCCCATAGGTGACAAATTATAACTCCGAAGTATACTGTGTGCAATGACAGATATAATCTATAAAATCCAGATGCAGCTAAAAGAGGAATTGGGGAGGCATAGAATACCTTTAGCTGAGTGGTTCAGATGGGGACAGCTGGGTAAATCCCACAAGTCTTCAGGAAGTGGTGTCTATCTAGGCTGAAAGGAACTCACTCTCCATCTACAGAAGAGAAAGTCCCGTTCTTCATTTCCACAACTGAAGAAGAGAACGTTCCCTCTTTTGCATCATCTCTTTCTGCAGAAGTCCTCAGTTTCTCCAGGTCACACTCTCTCCTCCTGGAAATGGACTGTGAACATGAGTGTTAGATATTCCCTTCTATTGATGTGACCTCTGATGCCCCAGGTAACTGAAAAACAGCTGCAAAAAGACTGGTTTGCATCTTTGGAGATGAGGTCACAGATTTGTTTAAAAAAAAAAAAAAAAAAAAAAAAAAGAACAAAACCTTTCATTCTCTCTCCTAGGGTCATTTGGAGGGAAGCACTGTGGAAGCCTTAAAATGGGACAGAAATGGCCTTATGATTATCATCATTATCTGCAGCCGTACTTGAATTGTAGAGGTTAGATACGTAATGTGCTTGGAATGGCGATAGGCTCCCCGCCAGCCATGGAGGCTGGGAGATCTTTTTCCAAGCCCTCTAACTTGGAAACCTCTTCACATCCAGTGCTTCCTCACTTTCCAGGCCCCCTACACATTATTCTCTTACTCACTCTTGTCCATCCTTCCTCCAAGGCCTTTGCTCTGGCTGTCTCCCCTGCCTGGGATGATCCCCCTTCTCATTCTGCCTCTTGTAGTATCTGTTCTCCTTCAGGACTAAGCTGAAATGCCACCTACTCCAGGAAGCCTTCCCTGCCTGCCCCAGCAACTGCCAGAGCCCTCCTTCCCTGACTCCCCACTATTAGTTTTCTTATACGTCTAAACATACATGTATAATATACACATACTTGCATTTGTTCATACACTTGTTTATAGCTATAAATATGTATTGGTACATGTGTAGTCATACACATATATAAATATATACATATATTGTATACATATGTGTATGTGCGTATATATGTACTTGTGTGTATATGTGTATGTATGTATACTTGTACATATGTGTACTTGTATATGTATACTTGTATTTTTGTGTGTATATATATGTGTGTGTACTTGATTGTCTGCATAGTATCTCCCCTATTTAAACTGTGAGATTCTTGAGGGTAGAAACTTTTGCCTTTAGAACCCCATCATTTAACACCTTTCCCGGCACACAGTAGGCATTTAATAAATGTCTTTTGATTGATGGGCTAGAGAGAGCTTTGGTCTAGGAGTCCAGACCCCCTGTCAGTAACAAACTTTGGCTGTGAGGCTGATTCTTTCCTTGCTGTGGGCTTGTGTTACCTCCTCTATAAAACATGAACTCAGCTTTGACAATTTTTTCCATTAAATCCCAGAATTCTGCTTTGATTCTTGCTACCATCAATTTCCCTCCTCCAAACCCATGGATGGAGCATCTATGGGAAGTTTGTTTGAAAGCCAGTTGTTTGGAACTCGCCCCTCCCTCCTGCCACATCTGGAAAAGAGAAGACCCCCTACTTTCCTCATCCTCCGCTATCCCCGAGTCCCCTCCACAGCACATCCTATTCCGAGCAGGACTCCTCTGCATGCGCTCTTGCCCTGTGCTCACTCCAACAGGAAACACTTGCAGTCCTTGACAGTTCTCCCTTCGCCCTCATGGCCAATATTCCTTTCTCTTCATTAATCCTCTTATTTTGCTGAAAAGATTTCTTCTTCCTCAGATTAATAGAATTTTGATATTTATAACCTACCATCGGGATTGTTTAGCCTGAATATCCCCTTGAGATTAATGGGACTTCATTGTAAGCCGTCCCTCTCTGCACCCACGCGGCATGCTGCTACTCGCTGGCTCCCAGGGCTTCCCAGAATAGAAAGTGCATTTGAAATCCCATTTCCTATTCAAATTGTCTTGATATCTTAGGGCAGGGCTCATATTCACCCTCATGTTATTTCGAGGCCCTGGAAAAATTATTTTATCAGTTGGTGACTTTCTAGTGGAAAATGAGGGAGCGGCGAGAGATGATGGGGAAAGTCTCCTATCCAGCGACAAGATTCTACAAACCAATCAAGAAGCGGGAGGCTGCAGCTGAGCCCCTGTATCACTAGGTGAGCTTGCACAAGTCCCTTCTCGCTCTGGTCTCAGTTTCCTTATCTGTACAAATGAAGCCATTGGACTGGATGGTTCCCCAGCTTTCTTACCGTGTTTTCCATCCTGGCTTTATCCCAGCATTCTTTATCTTAGTTTTTCTGGTTCTTAGCTTCTGCTGGGCACACAGCAGGTGATTAATAAATGACTGAGCATGGATTGTTGAAATCCCACCTTAGACACAGGTGAGACTGGGCCAATCCCTTAGCCTCTCTTTCCTCATTGCTGAAATGAAAGGATTACCCTAGATGACTTCTAAGAACTTTTCAGATTTCTCTGACTGTATATATGTGGGTGAGCATATTCCACTTTTCTCCAATAGCCCTCAGGGCCTCTTTATGCCTCCAGAGGAAGGCTTTGAGTGCTTAGTTTGACATTCAAGGACCTTTGTCATTCCCTTCCATGCTAACTTTCCTAGCTTATTTCTATAACTTCTTTCTATGTAGACCACAGTTCAGGCATAATGGACAGTTCCCTGACTCCGGAACTAACTCACAGATTAAGTTTTCTTAGTCTATAAGACAACTTGCATACTGTTCTCTTTGCCAGGAAGGCCCTCCCTTCTCACTTTGCCTGTTCAATTTCTACCCACCCTTTTAAAAAATGTTATTAATAGCTTATATTCTTGCATCACCTACATTTCCCAGAGTATCCCTCCTCCTTCCCTCCATTCCTCCTAAAAAAACAGTCCTAAAAACAAAGAATTAAAAAGTGGGGGTGGAGAAAAGAATGCAATAAAAGGAAGCATATAAAACTAACATCAAAGAATTCAGAGAAGTTATGATGGGCTCTGCTCCCACTTCCTACACCTATAGAAGAAAACAAGTAGGGGGGGTGAGGAGAGGGAAGCCGTTCCACAGGTCTCTTCTTTGGCCATCACTATAATTTGGTAACAATTGTCTCTTGTCTTGTTCTTTATGTTTGCATTTTCATCAAAGCAATGACAATATAATGATAATAATAAAGAGCTGTCCTTCATATAACATTTTAAGGTTCATACAGTGCTTTACAAACAGGTTCTCATTTTGTGCATCCGATGATTAAGTAAGTAATATATTGTCCCCATTTTACAGATGGAACTAAGACTGAGAAAGTCACTTACCCCAAATCACACAACTCAAATCCTGACTGAGACAGAATTTGAAATCTGATCTTGTGGACCTCAAGTCCAGTGTTGTAGCGACCATATTATCTAACTTTCTAACTATGGACAGCCCCAGTTTGTGCCCAGTTTATAGGCAATGGCACATCCCATCTTGAAGAGAAGAGGAGCAGTGAGAATGTTCCATGAAGGGCAGAAGGATTGCTTTTTCCCATTTTTTCTAGTGACTTGCAACAACACCTTAGAATGAAAACCTATTGAGGGCAGGTTTGAGTTTGAATCTAGCTGTGTGACCCTGGACATGTTGATTAATCTCTCTTTGCCTCATTTTTTTCAAAAGGTATATAAAAGGGAGAAGAAGAATAGCATCTATTTTCCAGGAATTTTAGGGAGGACAAAATATCATAACTTAAGTGATTTGGAAACCTTAAATGCTACATAAATGTAAATGTACAAAATGTTAATAATAATAACAATACAATTAGTATAATAGCACCTACCTCACAGGGTTCATTTCATGGATTTACATAGATATGTGTACATATCCATGTGTGCATGTACTGAGATACCCCATACAGTCATTCTGCATACATACTCTTATATATATGTTCCTACATATTTCTATGTATGCATAGTATTCTGCAAACATTAAAGAACCCTTTCCAAAAAGCAAACCTTAATGCTAATAAATAAATAAGAAAATAAAAGTTCATAAAACTTGGTAGGTTCTTACTAGGTGCTAAGTCCATACTTAACAATTCTCTAGCTCAGGGTTCACACCTTTAGTTCACACCTTTAAAAGGAGTTTACATCTTTAGACTTCTGAAAAGGAGTTTATACCTTTAAAAAGGAGCAAGTTCATTGGTTATAAGTAGTTCCCACAAGCCCATTCTATGGAAGGATAAAAGGAGAGGTCAAGTCTGGAAAGAAGCAGTCTGGATTGGGTTAAGGACAAGACTTCCCAGGAGAACTTCAGGGAAGCTGGAGGAGATTCAGAGCCAGGATTCAGGAAGAAGAAGATTCGAGATTCTATCTTTGCTCTGGCTGGAGGCTCCAGAAGCCTCCCAAGAAATCTCTTCACAGAGAAAAGGATTTACAGAAAAGAAATCTCCTCTTAGAGTAAGATTATAATTGAGAGACGACAGAACACTACAAAAACTAATTGACAACAAAGGCAAAATACATTAAATAAATAGTCTTTGCCCCTGAGGAATTTTTGTGGGAGAATCACAACTCTGTGTGTGTGTGTGTGTGTGTGATAGAGAGAGAGAGAGACAGAGAGAAGCATTTGCTGAGTCCTTTCTCTAGGCCTCACACTGAGCCTAGCCTCAAGGATAAAATATAAAGCATGAAAGGTTTCTAAAAACAAATTTCTTGAGGGAAAAAATTTCCCTGGCAGGGGTACCGGACTCCTAGACCAATGCTCTCTCTAGCCCATCAGTCAATAGGCATTTACTAAATGTCTATTGAGTATCAGACAGTATGCTAAACAATGGGGCTCTAAAAGCAAAACAGAGTACCTGTCCTTAAGGATCTCACAGTGTACATGGGGGAAACACCATGCAGACAAATCAGTACACATATGCATATTTTACATATTCATATGTACAAGTACATATATGTACACATACACTTATGTATATACATGCATATAATACATATATGTACGTGTATGTCTATACGTAAGACTATATATTATATATATATACATATGCCAATGCATCTCTATAGCTATATAAAAATAGATACACCTAGATGTACATGAATATATGAATATAAGCTTGTGTACATTATATATATACATATATATGTATATACATATGTATATATACATATATGTGTATATACATATATACATATATATGTGTATACATATATATATACATATATATGTGTATATACATATATATATGTGTGTATATATATATATATATATATATATATATATATATATATATATATATATATATATATATATATGTACACATAAGATAAAACTGATACCAGAGTCGTGGAAGGAGATCTGAGAGACTGCAAAGTATGGTGGAATGTGGAGTACAGCTCAGGTGGGGAAATAATTGAAATCCTCTTTCCTAGGAGAGATGCTGGAGCATAGGGTTGTATTCCCTCTATAGTCATTCCCTTTGGAAAAGCTAAAAGGCTCTCCCAACCACACAAAAATGCTTGGACTGGCAGAAGGTACCTTGGAGAGAGCAATGGATCTGGAGGGCAAGGCCAATTTGGGTCCCAATTCTGCTGCTTATTATCCATGTGATTTTGAGAGGCTCACTTCATTTCTATGTCTATTTCCATACGTGTACAATAAAGGATGTGGACTGTTTCCTCCTTTAAGATCAGTATCCATTTGATGAGATTAATTAAAATGTTCTGGGGAGGCTAAGGAGCATCTCATTCAGCAAGGGTAATTTCTCCTTTGAAACACCTGGCCAGGCTACCCAGAGGACATTGGGCAGGCTCTTGGCAAGACGTCTGTTAAGACTCCGCTCCACTCCACCCTTCATCCTAGAGATACACAAGGAGCTGTTCTTGCTGAATCTCTACTACATTCCATTTCTGTTGTCTTGAATCCCCCTTATTCATCACCACCATAATAACATAGACATTTTAATAGATTCCGCATGTAAACAAAAAAGTTATGTGGCTACCCTGGCCCAACAATAGTCTGAGTAGCAACATTTCTCATTCTGTGGGTAAAAAAAAAGCAAGCACAGGAATCGAGAAATTGGGTTGGCTCAGCCTGCATTATTTTCGGCGGTCTTCTCAGACAATTCTGTAATGGAAGGCATCCCTATTACATGCTGGTAGCTATTTACTGTAATTGAGCTGCATTAGTCTCAATTTTCCCTAAAGTGGGTGTACTTCGAGTCATTTTAAATACACAAATGAACAATTACTAAAATAGATACAGGCTGGACCTAGCATATATTGGTTGAGGCATTTGCTCACATGTAAGATAAAGCAAGTGAGGAAAGCCACAAGAAGTGTTTTAGATTCCAACTGTAATGGGCAATGATCCCCTCCCCAATGGAAGAGGATCTGGCTGGATTACTTATTCACAGAATTGTGATAAAATTTAGTCTATGATGGTGATAATGGAGAAGTCACAACGATATAGTTGGATAAGTGTTGAATTGGAAATGAGGAAACTCAATTGCCATTCGAGAGGCTAGCCACTTGAAAATTCCTTTTTAATGAAATATTTTTATTAAGGGATCTGAGTTTGAATCTCAACTCTGCCACTTTGGCTAAGTCACTTACGGAGGTTTGGACTGGAAGACCTGTAAAATTTTTTCAGCCTTAAATCTATGATACCAAAAATTATTGAAGTTATAAGTTTGTAAGATTTAGAGTCAAAGGGAGTCTTACTGACTATGCAGCCCAGCCTCCCATTTTACACATAGGGAAACTGAGGCTCAGAGTGTGCAAAGAAATTGCTCGTACCTTTATAGATCATAAGGTTACAGTCCTCTGACTGTCTCCTGTACCACACTGCCCCTAGCGCCTTTGACGCAGAGCCACTATTGGTTCTGACCAGGCATCCTCTTCCTAATCGCATTGAATGGCATGTCCGCCCAGTGTTCTCCCACTGAAGATTTCATGCTGTCAAGAAAAGTGGCCCAGCTTGTCTCGGCTCCAGGGGCCTTCCCTTGCATCTGATTGTGTGTGAGAGGCTGAACCAGGCAGAAGGAATACAATGGAGCCCCTGCAGGATGCAGGCTAACACAGTTTCTCCACATTTTTATTTCAGTTCTGTGGAATGGCTCCGGGCACAGCTTCCCAAGCCTCAGTAATAAACTTTCCATCTCTCTGCACTGGTGGTATGTGAATGGCCCGGTGGAAATGCTCATATTGGCCAGCCAGAGCAGGGCCATACATCATTGCCAGTCCCACACTCAAGTGGGTCCCCCGGCTGGAGCGCTAATGGTGTAAGAAGGAGCAGTGAAGACAGATGGGGTACCTCGTCCTCCTTGTAGTCCTCAGCTCAGGGCATTTGCATCCAAAGCTAAGCATTCTCTGTCTGTATCTCTCTCTCTCTCTCTCTCTCTCTCTCTCTCTCTCTCTCTCTCTCTCTCTCTCTCTCTCTCTCTCTGTCTGTCTGTCTCTGTCTCTCTTTGTCTTTGTGTTTCTGTCTCTCCATCTCTCTTCCTCTCTTTCTGTCTTTCTCTGACTGCCTCTGACTTTATATCTGTCCTTCCTCTCTCTTTGTCTCTCTCTTCTCTCTGTCCTTCTCTTTGTCTTTTTCTGTCTCTCTATCTCTTTCGCTCTGTGTCTCTATCTATTCATTTCTCTGTCTTTCTTTCTCTCTCTCCCTTCCTCTCTTCTCTCCCACACTCCCCTCCCTCTCCTCTGAGATAAAGCCAGCTCTTCCTTGACTCCTAGAATTATCTCCCCAACATTTCCTGCAGACTTCCCTAAATTAAGACTGTGACTTATCTCAGGATTTTGCAATTTGTGGTGAAAAGTTGAGATCACCCTTACCCTTTCTATCAGGGAAATCAGGAAGGTGGTGCCTAAAATGTGGCTGCTACTGTCCTGGTGGCATAGTTATGGCTACCCAGTCCTTTGCTTTCCCCTGTGACAAAGAACTTGTATGACTAACAACACAGCCCAGAACTCAGACTGTCTAAAAACTTGACTGATCAATGAAAAGAGAAACACACATAATAAGGCACAGGTGAACATATACATGTGAATGCACATACAAAGACATTTTTCTCGTTCTTTCTCCATCCACCTTGATGTCAGATCAGAAAGATTCAATTTAGATTCCACCTCAGACATTTAGCTTGTGATACTGAACAAGTTATTTATCTTCTTTAAGTTTCAGTTTCCCTATCTGTATAAATGGGCATAATAATAGTATCTATTGATTGAAGAGTTATTTTTGTAGACCATGTGAAATAGCATATATAGCTGCTCTATGAACAAAACATTACATAAATATTTGATGATGATGATGATGATGATGAAGAAGAAGAAAGAAGGAAGAAGAAGAAGAAGAAGAAGGAAGAAGAAGAAGAAGAAGAAGAAGGAAGAAGAAGAAGAAAGAAGGAAGAAGAAGAAGAAGAAAATGATGATGATGATGATGATGATGATTCCAACATGGAATCTCTAAAATTATAGTCTTGAAACCAGTTTAGGGAGCATGATCCATAGAAAGTTATAGCTCTCTCTCTCTTTATAATTCTTCCCTATAAACAGCCCCAGAGAAGCTGGTATTAACTGATTGCAGCTACTGCAGTTCATCAGCTCTGCCTCTGTGGCTGTGCTAACAGCTATAATCAAATCTATCTCAGTAAGACTGACTGGAGAAGAATGCAAGGTGAAATTAATCTAATCTTAAGAATATTTTAAAGGAAACATTGCTTGTTTTACCTTCAGCAATAAAAGTTCATGTTTCCACAGCCATATTATGTAAGATTATCTTCATGTAACCTGTATATAACTTGAGGGAAAGGCCAATTTCGGAATTATCTTCACAATAATAAAAACATGTCAGGAGCTCAGTGGGTATCTCAAAGTACTTCTTAATGAGTTGTCAGATGTGAAGCCCTCAAGTTGCTTACCTCCTTTCCCTTATTAGGGAAAACAACATATTTATATTTGTGCTGTTATAAAATATGTAAAATTCATTTTGCTGGGCATGAGGAGGAAATCTAGGGAGCTGGCAGACATATAAAGGCTTCTTGTAGGAGATGAAACGAAGCTGAGATCAGTGGAAAGCTGGGAATTCTAAAAAGCAAAGGGGAGTAGAGAGCACATAGTCAAGGCAAAGGTATGGGGATAGGAGATGGAGTTTCCTGTGAAGGAAACAACTCCTATTTTATGAATGCTCATTAGGGATATGGAAAAAAAGCCTGTTTCTGTAAGGCTAGAATTACTGAGAAAATATTGCTGTTCATCACTAAAATTCACATTCAACAAAGCAGGAATTAGTGTACCACCCACATCCAAATGAAAAATGAATTTTGGGAATTCTGGGATTCCCCCCGCTTTGTGTTGTGACCTGAGACAAATTATGGTTGCTTTGGGGGTATCAGTTTCCTTCTTAGTAAACGAGGATACGAAGCTGGTACTAGAATGCAAACTTCAAGAATCATGGATCAGAAATCCTCCCATCCCCAACAAATGGCCAGAGTCTCCACTTGAAGACTTCCAATGATGGGTAACTCAGTAGCTCATAGCCCATCCTAATCTCATTGGATTTTTTTTTAAATTTCCCCCCTTATGTCCATAAAGAATAACAATAATAATATTAGTAATATTTTTACTAGCATTTGTACATTTTTAGATTTGCAAAGCACCTTACTAATATTAGTGGTATTTTACTAGCATTTGTATTTTTTTGGTTTGTGAAGAGTTTTACCCATATTTTTTTACTTGATTCTCTCCTGCCCCGATCCTAGAGGGCAGGCACTATTATTGTCCTCATATTAAAGAATTAAATATTTTGCCCCGGTTGTAAGTGAGATTGAGTTCAGCTTTTTCTCCCTGTAGATCCATGCAATGCCCACAGTATTACCCAGCTGCCTCTGTTTCTGCATCTCTTCTACATTCACTCCTTGCTTTTTTGTATCTCCTCCAGGACCGAGCAGAAAGAAATGTCCCTAGAGTCACTTTCAATACCAGCATTTTCTGATCCTACTCAAATCCATGAAAAAAAAGTCTCTAACTAATAGAACTTTGGATCTGTTCCCACTCGACTCACAGAATCTGAGAAGTGGACAACTACTCAGAAAAGATATAGGACAATCTATAGCTGGCCTAACTAGGGAACGTTGGAGACCTAGTCAGCCTGCTTCCATGTTGATACCCCATAGTAGAATAATTTACTACATCCAGCATCTTAAGCTAGACTATACAGTAGTTTTATGTCTCATCCCTGAATGGCCGGGCACTAGAATACACACTACCACTAGAAACAAGATGGAAGCTGGATTGGTAAAAAGCTCATCTGTGAGTCCCCTCCAGCTTCCTCTCCTCCCATCCCACCCCCACACCATCAAAGAATATTTAGGACATTCCACAGCATCATTTGTATGGGGAATAGTTGTTGAGAGGACCAGAGTGACAGGTTAGCTGAGTGCTCTGCTCCTCCGGCTTGGCTTAGCTTGGAATTGCCTGATTATTCCTGGAAGTATGTATAATGTTCTATTTTCCAATAACTTTACCGGGGAAAGGAGGGTAGGAACCTCCAGAGATCTACCCGTTTTGTAGCAACATCATTTTTCTTGATTTACCAGTCGGGGGACTGGCTGCCCCTTAATGAGTGTGAACAGCGCTCTGGGCCAATGAGACCGAGGACTGTTTGTATGGCTCCGGGCTGACAGCAGCCTGCTCCACGGCATCCCTGCTACACAGGCAAACACCTTTTCCACAGGCATCTCTCCCCTGCACCCTTGCAGAGCGTCGGGCTCCCTTGTCCAGATCGGCGAGAACGGAGTAATAAAGGTACAGAAGGATGAAGAACAGAGAAGAGAGATGAAAGAATCAGCATCACTCTGCATTTTTAAAGCTGCTCCATAATAAAGGACTTCATGGGTTGTGATTGTGATACAGCAGAAAGAGTAATAGATTGGGAATCTGGGGGGGGCAGAGCTTACAGCCGAGAGCCCCACACCAGCACGTGCCATCTCTCCCAGCCCTCTCATGAGGGCGCTCCCCACACACCAGTGAGCTGCTGGGGATTTGGGGCATATATTGGACATTCTGCCGCATGTCTGAGAGCAGGTGGCTCCAATTTTTTTTTCTTGCCTTGTAAATCTCCCAACCAGGCACAGGGTAGGCATGAAGACTTGCTTGGTGCTTGAAGGCTGTGTATTTAATGTGACACAGTGCCAGACACATAGTTAAGTCAAGTGAGCATCTATTGAGCACCAGTTAAATGCCAGGCACTGAGATCACTGGAGGGGGCAAAGAAAGACAAAAACAGCCCCTGGACTCAAGGAGCTTACAACCTAATGTGAGAAGATGACATTAGAACAACCATGGACAGATATAGACAGGAGAGATTGTTACAGGGGAGGCACTATCAGTGAGCCAATCAACAAACACGGGTATGGCGCTAAATGTTTGGGAATACCCAAAAAGACGAAGTCATTGTCCCTGCTTCAAAGGAGCTCTAACAAGGCAGATGCTATGTAAAAAGCCCAGAATATAGGACCTGTGGATGGGATGAAGGGCAGGGAATCTCAGAGACATCTGCATTCAGCAAGTACTTAATACATGCTGTTCTTTCTTGTCCTGGACTAGAGACTGTTTTGAGTGCTGGTCCTTGGTCCCTAGCATGTTCTCCTTTACAGAAGTTCTGAGACTGAATGGCCAGGAAGACACCAAGGTCTGGTTTGGGGGACTGCACTCCAGAGGAAGACCTTTTAGGGAGTCAGGAATGGTTTGCTAGAAACTGTCACCAACACAAGAGGCATAATAACCAGTCATGTGATTTATGTTCCTAAATCCTATTTGCCTCAATTTCTTCATGTATAGAATTGGGATAATAATAGCACCTATTTCCCAGGGTTGTTGTAAAAATCAAATTTTATAAGGATTGTAAAATTCTTAGCACAGGCTTGGCACATAGTATTATATAAAGATGAATTTTCTTCATTTTTATTCTTATTCCTTCTTTCAAAGCAAGTAACAAGGGGCAGCTGGGTGGTGCAGTGGATAGAGCACCAGCCCTAAAGTCAGGAGAACCTGAGTTCAAATCTGGCCTCAGACACTTAACACTTCCTAGCTGTGTGACCCTGGGCAAGTCACTTAACACCAATTGCTTTAGCAATATATATATATATATATATATATATATATATATATATATATATATATATATATATATATATATATATATGTATATGTATATGTATATATATGTATGTGTGTATATGTTATATATTAATATATATGTTATATATAATATATATGTTATATATATTAATATATATATATTGTTATTGCCATTTAATAGATGAAGAAACTGAGGCAGACAGAGGTTAAAGTGATCCAAGATGAAATATTTAGTAAATATTTTAGAGGATTTGAACTCAAATCCACTTTGCCAAGCAGCTACCCCGTGGCAGAATAGCAGGGATAATTTTGGGTTCCATATTTATTCATTCAACAGATTTTTAGTAGTTATCTACTTGCAGGGGGAGGGGAGGTTCCACTAAGCTTAAGTTAAGAATGATAATTATAATAAGAGGCAGCATGGAGTAATTTAGTTTGACAAACTACTGTTATTAGAGGACTCTTGAATGAGACCAGAACCAGATTAAAATATAATTGGGAAAAATTTAACAAAATATGTAAAAATACAATGCAACATACATAATGCTCACTTGTGGTTTTCAAATATAAGTTCCATGGGGACCCATTTCTCCTGTTGTCATGGATAATTAAGAAACCCCAGAGCTGGGACATGTGGGATTCAGATCTGCCTCTGATCCATACAGTCCATTTAAGCCTGGGGAGGTCACTTAATATTTCAATGGTCCGGGCAACTTTCTACCAGTGTACATTTAGGAAATACTCCCAGTCTGCACTGATGGGAGACACTTTCTCATGGACCACCCTGTACCCCATGGCAATATGGCAGTGCTCACAAAGCCAATTTGGAACAGTCCACAGAATTCCAGAATGAGAATCAGGCCCGACTGCATCCAGATCCTGTCTCCATCCTGAACTTCCAAGTTCTGTGGGTGCTGCGTGCATCAGTTTACTCATGTGTCAAATGAGAGAAGTGATGACCTCTCAAAATCACTTCCAGTTAAAACCTATGATTCCATGCTGCTGCAGCAAAGAGAGTGCAGCCGTGAAGATAACTGACACTTCTATAGGAATTTAAGCTCTAAAAGCACATGGTTTCATTTGGATCCTCTTGTAAAGTTGCCTTTAGACCCATTTTACAGGGCAGGAATACTGAGCTTTTAATGAGTTCAACAGCTTAACCCAAGTTGACTCCAGGTAGTGAGTGTCAGGTGAAGGGGATGAACCAGATCCTGCCCTCAGAAAGCATCCCTAACAGTATCTGAGGAGCCATGAGGAGAGAGGATGGGAATGAGAGCACTCTGTAGAGCTGTAAAGCTCTAAAAAAAAAAAAGCTAAAAAAAAAAGGTCACTGTAGTGAACTTTCAACTTTGACAACTCAATCCTTTGCTTGCCCCTCATCTGACAGATGAACAAACTGAGGCAAAAGGTTTATAACTAACTGGAAGAGACCCAAGTGCTCCTTTACTGCAACCACCTTTTTGAAAATCAAGCTCAGATTAAGTTGCCCAACCAAGGCCATTTTTGTGATTGTTCAGCTTTCCAGTCATGAATGACGCCATTTGGAGTTTTCTTGGTGGATTCTGGAGAGGTTTGCCATTTCCTTCTTCAGCTCATTTTATAGATGAGGAAACTGAGACAAAAGGTTAAGTGATGTGCCCAGGGTCACTCCATTAAGAAATATCTGAGACATTTGAACTCAGAAAGATTGAATTCAATCCCAGCACTCTATGCACTGTCCACTGAACTGCCCCTTGCCCCTAGGACAAGGTTTTAGAGGTAGTAAACAGCAGAAGGAAGAAGAGAAAGGCAACCCCGGATCTACAAAGGGCAAACTAAACCAAGGCCCTCTGCCCCTGAAGACATACTGGCCCCAATGAGTGCTCTGAATGGGAGACCAACAGGCATCCCCTTTTTTGCTTTGCCTAGCCTCCATTTTGATTATGTTTCTGGCCATTTCATAATGTAGATCATTTGGTATACTTAGAGAACCCCAAAGATTCTGCTAAAAAGCTATTAGAAAAAATTCAGAATTTTAGTAAAGTTGCAGGATAAAAAATAAATCCACATAAATCCTCAGCATTTTTATATATTACTAACACAATCCAACAGCAAGAGATACAAAGAGAAATTCCATTCAAAATAATGGTTAATAGTATAAAATATTTGGGAATATATCTACCAAAGGATAGTTAGGAATTATATGAGCAAAATTACGAAACACTTGCAGCAAAAATAAAGTCAGATTTAAATAATTGGAAAGACATTGAGTGCTCTTGGATAGGCCGAGAGAATATAATTAAGATGACAATACTCCCTAAACTAATCTATTTATTTCGTGCTATACCAATCAGACTCCCAAGAAACTTTTTTAATGACCTAGAAAAAATAACAACAGAATTCATATGGAACAACAAAAGGTTGAGAATTTCAAGGGAAGTAATGAAAACAAAATTAAATGAAGGTGGTCTAGCTGTACCTGATCTAGAACTGTATTATAAAGCAACAGTCACCAAAACCATTTGGTATTGGCTAAGAAATAGGCTAAGAAATAGTGGCATAGGTTAGGTTCACAGGGCAAGATAGTGAATAAAAATTGAAATAAAAAAAATAAAAAAAAATTAATGTAGATCATTAAAAAGTATCATGGCAAACTTCTCATTTACAAAGACTGTCAAACCTCTCATCTGACAGGGGTAAGCTGAGACTCAGAAAGGGGACTCGGTCACTTCTTCCAATCTAAGGCAGAACTCTCCGAAGTGGCTCCAGGCCCCCAGGAGGGACTGTTGGCACATAGAACGCCTGAGGAATTATGAGCCGCTCAGGGCTTGCATCTGGGCAGCAGAGAATTTTCATCCCTTATGGCCAATTCTCTCCAGCTTCAGAAAGTTTGAGACTCGGTTACAGGTCTTCAGGAACACTTTGGGAGCCAGTGACTCTGCTATTCTTTTTTTTTTTTTTTTTTTTTTTTTTTTTCCCTGAGGCAGTTGGGGTTAAGTGACTTGCCCAGGGTCACACAGCTAGGAAGTGTCTGAGGCCAGATTTGAACTCGGGTCCTCCTGACTTCAAGGCTGGTGCTCTATCCACTGCACCACCTTACCGCCCCATGACTCTGCCATTCTTAATGAACTCACTGTGCCAGCCGTGGCAGTTTCCAGGCACTAGAGGTTCTTGTTAACATGTGGGCTAAGACTGAGCCTTAGCCCTTTCTGAGACAGCCACAAGCTGATGGGGAAGCTCAAAAGGTAACTTAGCTTGGGAGAGGAGGGCAACTCCCTGAAGGAACTCATCTGGTGCTCTGCAATCTGAAACATGGGCTCTGTGGGAAAGAATGAAAGATAAAGCCCAGAAATGGACAGAGAGGGAAGGAGAGTTCTTAATTTTAGACCAGCCAAATGATCTCTTCTTCCTGATGCTTACACAGAGGGCTCAATCTCCTCTCCCCCACTCCCATGCCTGGAATACCTTCCTCTTCATTTTTTCTGAGAATCCTTGCTTTCTTCACCTCTCAGCTCAAGCTTCCCATACTACGTGAGGTCCTTCCTAATTTCCTCATTTGCCAAGGACTTACATCCAAATGAACTTAAATTTATTTTGCATATACCATGTATGGAATTGTGTGCGGTTTGCGATCTCAGCCCAGACTTTCATTTTTGCCCTTGTGCCCCGTGGTGCCCCTTGTGGCACCGAGGAATTACTTGGTAAATGTTTGGTGATTGATTGATGAATGATTGACTGTAGAGATGTATTTGTAACTGACCATTTGCTTAAAATCCCTCAGTGGGCAAAGACTGAATATTTGGCTTTTTCTCCTCCCCATCCTTCTTAAAACAATTTGCTGGACCTTTTAAGTGTTAGACATATTTAACCTGTATTGAATTGCTTGCTATCTAGGGGAGAGAAGGAGAGAGGGAGAAAAATTTGAAACACAAGGTTTTGCAAAAATAAATGTTGGAAACTCTTTGCTTGTATTTGTAATAATAAAATACTATTTCAAATAACTTTTAAAAACAGTGTTAGGCTTCTGAACAGCATAAACTGCTAAAAGAACCAACTAGACAGAGTTGAAAAGTACTGGATATAAAAACTAATTTAATTAGTTAAAAAAAAAAGAAAAGAAAAGTACTGAAGGGTTTACCTGCAGCTCACATCCCATATTTTCTCCCAGATTCTCATTTCTCAGGAAGCCTAGCAGGAAGGAGGTGGAGAGAGCACACAGGAAAATTAGTAGTAGCTTAGATGTTACCTGGAATTATATTCACACACAAGTTTGCAGCTAGGCCAGAGATTTATGAAGAAGGAGATGTGTCTCAGAACTGTCCCAGAGAGCAGTGTGGTCCACACTTGCAGATTTCCATGGGGAAACTGAAGCTCCATGTCTTGAGAATATGTGGAAGGGAGTTTCAGTCAGGTAGTGTTAGGTTCTTCCTAAATGCCAATGAGATAATGAGATATTAGGTTCTTCCTAAGTGCTAAGTCAGTACTTAACAATTCTGTAGTTCCGGCCTTTCCTGGTAGTTTGACTTGTGAATTCCTAAGGAAGAGCTTGCGTCCTTGGGAGGAGCAAGCTCATTGGTTGACGTGGTTCTTCCCAGAAGCCCTTGCATTATCCCACGCCCATTCTCCGGGAGGATAAAAGAGGACAGCACTCCAGAAATAGGAGAACTCTCTGCTCTACATCAGGCTTGACGGCTCTCTGCAGGAAGGGAAGTCACTTCTCTGGACGAGAGTTATGGCAACTGTCTGGAGACAACGGTTCTCTATAGGAAGAAGAATCTGTTCTAGAGATTTGAGTTGCAATTTGGCGCCCGAACAAGGTAGGCCTTATACTTGATTCCCTGTTGGGTCTCTTCCAACATAGCCATCCATGATTTCACCCCAGACTGTTTGACACCCACGATACCTTCCAGTTCTAACATTTGTCTCCCCTTCTAAGGAGGCAGTCTTTGGTCTCAAACTTCCTGGCTCAATATCCTCCATGCTTTCTTTCAGAGTAAAAAGATGCAACTTGATTTGATGTACAATGGGGAGTCTTTGAAGGAGCTTGATAAAAACAGGCATTAGCTGGAAAATCTTCCAGTCCCCTTTGGAATGGGGGTTCATGACTGTCTTTCTTTCTTCCCTTCTTTAGTCTAATACCAGAGAGGGAGTCAACCAAAGCCTGTGGCTTGCTCTATCTTTATTCCCTGTTGTGTTTATACCCTCCCTTCCTCTTTAATTTTTTCAGTGGTTTTGAATAAAGAAATGAAAGCTTGAATAATTATCCTGGATGCTGCTTCATCAGCCAAAGCGATCACTGCTTTCCTCCAAAGCTCTTAAAAGGAGTGCAGGGCTGCTATGTATCTCCTCACCCAATATTGTGCTAAGGAGATCGCATCCTGATGTTGATTAGTTTGAGGGATTTCACTTGCTAATTGTTCTGAATAGACATATTTCACAGGCTCTCTGACATTACCGGCTTTGAATTACGCATGCCGGGGGCTATTTTTTTCCCCCTCAAAAATACTCGATGAACTTTTCAGCTCAGGCAGAGAACAAGTTTATCATTTTGGCTCCCTTCCCAGAATGCAGCTTCCTGCGAGATGGGAAAAAGCATTGGCCCTTGGGGGGAGGGGGGATTTGGGGGTGGGAATGGGAAGGGGTTACATCTGAGGGCTTCATTTTTAATGATTCTCCAGCGTGTCCAAGGAGATGGTGAGTTAGACACACTCCATGCCTGTTACTTACTATTATCAGTAATGGCTGATGACCTTTGGTGATGAGTTATGAATCCCTATTTATCTCCGCCCTTTGTCTTAGAATCAGAAAGCCCGAGAGTGGGTTAGTACGGAGTGTCTTGAATCAGATAGTATCTCTGTCTGTGGAAGGAAATGAGGGGAAGCTGTGTAATTCTGTGTAATGAATGAAGGGAATGACTGTGAAATGAATGTGTATAATGAACATGTGTAATGAACATGGGATGAACAGAAAAGTCACTCTAATTTATCTTTCATTCCGATTGTGTTAGCAAATAGCCCCTTCCCATTTATGGTGTTGTCCTTTCGAACTGTGCAAAATAGGTATGGGAAGCCTCCTTCTGTCTAATTTTTTTCAGATGAAAGAACAAGGGGAGGGGAAGGACTCCATTCCAAGAGCATATGGGGGCAAGTGGGAGAGGGGCTGAAAAAACATTTTTACATCATGTTGGATGAGACATTCAAGAAGGATTTCCAGGAAAATCTAAATTAGAATCCCCTCCAAGTGGAAAAGTTGAGAGGAAGGCTATCTTCACCAACATCATTGCATCACCAAAGCATGCAATACATAAAGCCATCATTGAAACTTGATATATAGATTCAGAAATAAATTAAAAGGATATTAAATGTCATTGGTTTCCAACCTCTTTTTTTTTTTTAAACTTAACAATGTCTGGCAGGGAACAGCTCCTTATTATAGTCTTGTTGACTTACTCATGAGGAATATGAGTTACAGAGAAGTTAAGTGAGTTGCCTAGGATCACACAGCTAGAAAGCCCTTGCAGCCATATGGCTTAGACTCCAAGTGCAGTGATCTATCCACTGTACAACCTGCAGTTGAGTGTAGAAAATCCAAAAGAATACATTCAGTCTGAATCTGGAATAAAAGAGAACATCTCTTAAGGAAGAGTTAATGATGTCCCTAAGCTCATCAGTAGTATTGGGGCCCTGCATCTTGGGCAATATATTGTATGATCTGGATAAAAACCAGAGAACAGCCAGGCTGCTGAATGACCTTGATAAGTCAGTGGTAAGATGTGGATCATACAGCATTAGCCTTGGAGGTGGAATTTGCATGGGGAGAATATAATAGAGAGAGTATTGAGGAAGGATTAGACCTTTGAACACAAAGGAAGGGATGCTAAAACAGAGAATGTCTGAGGCAGGTAGCCCCTTACCACAGAAAATGTCAGAGCTTGGAGAGTCTTCAGAAGAGGGACTTTCAGAGCTGGGAAAGGCAGGGCTTAGAATAAGGAATGTCAGAGCTTGAAGGGGCCTAAGAACAGAGAATGTCTGAATTTGAGGTGGGATTCTTAGAACAGGGAATGTCAGAGCTTGAGGGAGGGGGGCTTAGAACAGAGAAGAGCAGAGGAAGTTCTTTAGGACTGAGCCATAGCTGTCATTCTGAAAAGGAAACAGAACAGGGTCACCCAATAAATCAGTGGATTACTTTGTTAGGTAGAATCAGTCTCTGAAAATGAAGATCTCTTTCCTGGGGAGCCTGCCCACCTTTGTCAGGCCACCCTTCTGATGAGCTCTGCTGGGAACGTGGGCAAGAGAGTGGCCCCTCGTTGATTTCTGAATGCCTGCATTAATCAGGCCACATCTGCTTTCACTCTGCTCAGCTCCAGCTGTGCTGCAGGCCCCGGGGGCCTCTGGGCAGGCACCTGCATGCTTGACTAAATATTGGTTTACCTCCACTTCGGACTCAGGTGCAGGTGTTTGGGAAATTGCTGGAGTGAATCTCCAGTTTTGAAGAGGCCTCCACTTGGCCAAGGCTTCTGCAGATTGGCCTGTGAATATGGAGTTAATGGAAATTCTTTTAAAATGCATACATATTCATCGAATGTTCAAGCTCCTTTTTAGCTAATGTCCTTAAACAGGGCCTGCAATTATCAAATTCATTCATTAAAGCCTATTTAAAAATTCTATTGTGAAAGATAATCACTGATTCTTTTCCGTGGCAGATTGAGGCCCCCTAAGGTAGTACTCTCCTGGCCTCTGGCCCCTCTATATCTTCCCTCCCACTGCTTCTCTCTCCCTCCCCTTTTCCCCAGCTCCTGCTCCAGGCACCCTGGGCTAGAAAAGGGATACTTTTCCAGCAAGGACAGCAGGTAACCTGGCTAACTCTTAACCTTGGGAAATTGAAGTATTGAGATTAGATTTTAAAATAAAGTTATTCTAGGGAACAAGTTCTGCATTGATAAGAGACGCTTTCAGATAATTTTCCAGTATCGTTCCAAGAATTCAGTCCAGACTGACTCCTAATTTTGTTTTTCCTCCTTCATGCTCTGAATAAAATATGATTGAATCCTATGCTTCTCTGGGTGGAACTAACTGTCCCTGTGGGGAATGAACCCAGGATGATGCCCCTCTATTTTTTCCTTCTTCTTGTTCAAACATTCTTTTCTGAACTCCCCGCAGAAATAGGGAGGTAGAGATCTCTTATTTCTAGAAAGTTACCAGAAATATTTTCTCTCAGAGTAGAAGGAAAGGGGTTGGTGGGGGAAGGCAGGAGGGAGAAAGGGGAATGAACTGGTCCATTTAAACATCTTTGACTTCCTTCTTTCTGTGGTGATCCAGATTAGTGAAGAGATTAGGCTGCTGTCCTTGGTTCTGATCAGGTAGGGTCTTAATTTGAAATCTGTGAACTTTTAAAGAGGGGAGAGAGAGGGAGAGAGAGAATGAAAGAGAGAGAGAGAGAGAGAGAGAGAGAGAGAGAGAGAGAGAGAGAGAGAGAGAGAGAGAATATTTCACTATAATTATTTTCCTTCACATTTTCCTATTTTATTTGTGCATTAGAAAACATTATTATGAGAAAAAATCCATGAATATCACCAGCCTGGCAGAGGGGATCAGATCACGGGAAAATGGTAAAATTCCTAGTATTAGAGCATTGTCCTCTGTCGTTGGAAGCCCATTTTTGGTAGGACAGGGAAAATTAGAACACATTCAGAGGAAAGTAAAGCAAGAGAGATGTTCAGTAGACTAGCAAGCATGTCACACAAGAAATAATGGAAGGAATTGCTATTTATGCTTTCTACATATGATTTATTTTTTGCTTATTTGAGTGTTTAATGTATCTTTTTTACACTCCCAGGGCTAATAAAATGAGGTCCTTGGAAGCAAAGGTAGTTCCTTTTTGTCATTTTTAGCTCTTTTTGTCTAGGCAGGAATAGGTATCCAGAACACATGGGGAATGGAGCACTATAATGGATTGAATTAATCTCATTGGCCCCCATGACATCTGTGGGGTTTTTTGTGGTTAAGTGGCAAACATATATACACATATGTGTGCTCCACACACACATACACCTTTAGGATTTTACACATATGTGTGCTCCACACACACATACACCTTTAGGATTTTACACATATGTGTGCTCCACACACACACACATACACCTTTAGGATTTTACACATATGTGTGCTCCACACACACACACATACACCTTTAGGATTTTACACATATGTGTACTCCACACACACATACACCTTTAGGATTTTAAAGATGGGAAGAAATTTAGCTCATAGAGCACAGACTGTTAGAGCTAGGAGTGAATTACAACAGAGAGTTTCAGAGCTGGGAGATGGTCTTAGAATAAGGGATGTCAGAATTGGAAGGGAACTTAAAACACTGAATCATAGAACATCAAATGTAGAAGAGATCTCAGAAGTACAGTTTTCATCTCACTTCATTTTTACAGATGAGGAAACTGAGACTCAGAGAGGACCCACAAAGTGTTAGCATCATAGCATCTGACCTTTCTTTGCAGAGTATAAAATGTTTTCTCTGAATAAATCATGCTCCACTCATCTATGAGCCAACCAGCCCACGGGGTCCCAGCTTGGGTCTTGACATATGAGACAAGTAAACATGATAAATGTTTCCTGAAGGACTAAATAATGGTAGGGAACTTATAGATGAGGATCAGTGTCCCCCAGGAAATCCAACTCTTCTCAGCCTAGCCTCAGCTCTTGTTCTTACCTTCTTCCCAAATCCAGGCTTACACAGAGTTGCTCAGATGCTACAGAGGAAGAGATCTTCCTAACAGCTCACAGTGACAAGTTTAGGTCAGAGGGTTAATTTGCTACAGAGCAGAATATCAACCAGGATTATAAGGAAGTTCATTCCTCCCTCCCAGCCTATAATACTAATTGGGTGGATTTAAATAATACATAAAGATCATTTAATCAATGCTATCATCAAGTTGTCTAGACCATTCTGAATGAAAGGAAACAAGAACAGCAACATTTTTTTTTAAGTGCTTAGGATTTGGTAAGCCCTGTGGTAAGTACAAAAGATACAGATAGAAAAGTAGAAACAGCTCCTCATGGCAGTTCAGGACAGAGATTACAGGACCGAGGGAGGAAGACCTGAGTGTTCAAATCCAGCCTCAGCCTGATTGACTTTGTAACTCTGGACAATCCTTTGATTGCTCTGTGCCTCAGTTTCCCTATATGTAAAATGACAATAAGAAGCACTTACCTCTCAGGCTTGTTATGAGGATAAAGTAGTAACTGTAAAGAGCTTTGTAAATCTCACAGTGTTGTATAAAGACTAGCTATTAGCTATTATATTTGAATGAGCCAAGTCCTATAGGGGTTTTTAAGTGCAAGCTGGATAGAAAAGCTCCATAGTCCTTACGGTGCCGCGGCAAAGCAGGTGATTATGGCATTTCTTTAATGTCATTTCCCATTTCTGCTCTTGAATCATTTGACAGGGCCAAGCACTTAAGTGGTAAGAACTTTCTTTTCCTTGTCATCAGTAGCTGCAGATGCTCAGAAGGTAGGAGGCTTTAGCATCCACAAAAGCAATCCTTGGGTAAATTGCCACAGAGATTGCTTCCCCCAACTATTGACCTACATGGCTTCCTTCAAGCTCCAATTAAACCCCGCCTTCTCCAGGAAGCCTTTCCTACCCTTTAATTTGAATGCTCCTCTCAGTTAATTATTTCCTCATTTTCCTGTTTAGAGCTCACTTTGTATAATTTGTTTTATGTTGTTTCCCCTATTAGATTGTAAAATCCTTGAAGGCCTCTTTTTTATCCTGAGCACTTAGCAGGTGCCTGACACATAGTAGGTGCTTAATATTGATTGATTGGTTGATGAATAAGTATAAGCAAAGTCCTTGATGTAGCTATTCCCAAGATTCTTAGCTTCTATGTTATTCCTCTCTTCATGTGCATTAGTTAAATATCTGGATAACATCACTAGAGTTCAAGAGGCAACTAGAAGCTGAGAAGAGCAAGGGACCCCAATCAGTTCACTGGAAGCATCTCAACCTGCCATTTTGTTTTCTTTCTATCACTCTTTCTTTCCTTTATAGAGTTCACTTTGATAATTTTGTATGCTTGTGAATGATGTTTTAAATATCCAAATGGCCCTTGAAAGAAAAAAAGTTTCCATATCCCTGCTCAAAATGATCATAAATAACCCTTCCCATGAAAATATTCCAACTCAGAACCCAAGAAGGCTGGCTGGACTCCCACTCTTCCCATTTGGGATGTTTCTCCTCACCAAAGCCTCAGGGAACATTCATTCATTTCCTGTGACACCAGTGTTTCGATAGGACACAGCTATCCATTCAGAGCATGTGCCTTACTTTGGGAAACTTGACACTGACCTTAACATTTTTGAATGCCTAATAGCATAATAAAATGTCACTAATTTGAACCAACTTTGCTTAAAGAGGGGGCAGAAACTAGTCTGAATATCAGGGAAGTTGAATAGCTGTTATAAAATGTTTTTAAAGTTTTATTACTGCCAAAGTAAATGTCATCTTATAAAAGAACTAGCAAAATATTGACCATATGATCTACAGTTAGGAAGGTTAGGGCATCAAGTAGCACATGTAGCCAGAAGCCCTGAGGAGTATATAAGCCCCCTTTCTTTAGGAGGCTTCCTTTCAGCAACCTTGACATCCTGGGCAACACTATCCAAGCTTTCTTCCATTCTTCCAGACAGACTTGTCATAGGTTAGGCACCTTTGTAGTCAGCTGCCATAGGATCCTGGTGATCGTTATTCAAGGTATGGTAAAGGGATAAGAATCAGTTTAATTTTAGGCTGCTTCCAAAATGTTTAATAAAAGAACAAGTGTTAATGCATCGACTGTGCTTTCATTAATATAGTCAATGCTCAAAACTATGGCCAGGGAAGAGAAAAGAAGACTTTGGGACTCCATGATGATAGTAGTGAAGGGCTCTTTTGGGAGGCAGTAGTTCTTCTTGGCCCAGATAATAAAACCTGGAATAATGGAAAGTAATTCACATCCAGGCAGTTCTAGCTTTAAAGTAAGTATGATATTCCTACTGGTTACGAATACCCAAAAGTGGAATAGCAAACTTTTGGTGGCAATCATAGGGGGTCTACAAGGAAATCCTGGAGGGCCATGTGCTTGTCAGAGTGCAGATTCTTATTCAGGTTTGGAAAGATAACTTGGCCCAAGGTCCCTTCCATCTAAGAGAATCTGTGACCTAATTGCATCTGTGCAGCCCCATCTAATTGGTCACACATTCTGAATGAGGAGAATCAGAACTAATAAGATTTAATGCATTGACAGCTTTAGCTAGATGCTTATCTGTAGATTAAGTTTTAAAGTATTTGGTCCAAATCCCCCATGACTGATGTGTTTCATATATTATCACTGGCCTATAAAGTTAGTGCTGTTGTCTTTGTAAAGGGAATAAAAAAACAAAGGGACCACATGCCAGCCTAAATCCAGTGAGAGTTTATCTTCCACTTTTGGAGCCAGCATCCCGGGGGGAATGAGAGGAACAGCCTGCAAGTAAAAGGTTGAAAGGATATTCTGAGGGTTTGGCAGCTGAGTAAAGAAGAGACTTTGTGCACAGATGGAGGTAAGGGCTTTTTAAGACCAAAAAACCAGAATCATTGGTATGCAATCCTATAACACTTTAAGCTTTGCAAAGCACTTTACATTAATCATTGCCATTTAGCCATTGGGTATCACGCCAATGAAATCATGGTTTATCCCTGTTCTAATATCTAATATATTCTTATGTGCACATGCCATTTTCCCCTTTAGAATGCAGGTTCTTTGAGGGGAGGAATTGTTCCTTTGGGGTCTTTGTGCCCTTAGTAGCTGGCCCAAACACAGAAGCCTGGTACATAGATTGCGGAAAGTATTTGTCACTTGATGAAGCGGTCCTGAGGAAGTCACACTAGGACCATTCCCCAATTGTCAGGCCACAGTCTAAGAACCATCCATGACTACAGTACTGGAGGGAAGACTAGGGAAAGGGAACCTCAAATCACATGCTTATTTGCCTTGGGGTTTGAGGAAAACATTGGCTTTTCAAACCCACTGATTAGAACAGCATGAACAGCAGCTTGGAGCCAGGTTGGGATATGGGGTAAGGAAAAGAATGTTCCCAAAAAATCAAAAAGTCATCCAGATTTGTTGGATTTGGGTGGAAGGGAGGGAGGAGAAAAAAAGTCTGAATCTGACATCTTTATCCTGGGAATCTGGCAGGGAATTGTAGAATTTGTGAGTTGGATATAGGATCTTTCATCCCAACTCAGACATGGCGGAATCCCCATTGGAACATATATGACACATGATTGCCAGATGCCGCTTGACCTTCTCCAAAGGGGAAGAAGCTACACCTCTTGAAGCAGCCTATTTTGAGCCAGGAAGGCTTGTAAGCTTAAATTTGTCTTGTAACTCACAGCCTCCCCCTCCAATGTTCCTGATTTTGCCCTCTAGGGATGAAAGCCTAATCCTTCCACCACATGACAGCCCTTCAAAAACTAAAAGACAGCTTTTGTGTCCCCCTGAGTCTTCTTTTCTCCAAACTCACTATTCCCAGGCCCTTCAATCAGTCTTCCTGTCTCATGGCCTCAAAGCCCTTCTTCTCTTGCTTGACCTCCTCTGGACCTGTGCTTCCTTGTCAATGACCTTCTTGATGTCTGTTGAAAACTCTTGAGACCACACAAGAGTTTCCTTCCCAAGTGCCATGCCTCCATCACCTAATCTGAATTTTGACATTAGCAGAGAGCACAAAGTCCATCTCATTTACCGGATGATGGAATGGGTTCTCTACAGCTTCCTAAATGTTTGGCCCAGCAATTCTGCTCAAAGAGTGCCAGCCAAAGGAGACCCAATTCTTCTTGGGGCAACTCTCATAATTGTCCTGACATTGAGACTAAATTTTTCTTTTTGTAGTTTCCCCCCCTTGTTCCTGATTCTGCCCTCTGGGGCTGAGCAGAACTAGGCTAATCTCACTTCCGTTGGACAGCTCTTCATGTACATGTCTTAAAGGCAATCTTAAAGACACCTCGAATCTTCTCCTCTCCATGCTCAACATCTTTAGCTTCTTCAGCCAGTCCAGATGTGCTGTGATCTCAAAGCCCTTTGCTATCTACGTGATACATTCATGTCTCCTTCTCCAGCTTCCCCTTCAGAAATTCACTCATGGACAGGGTCTCCTCCCTGCCTTACACCAAAGAGCAAACCCAGCTGCCCTCCCTGGGTGAGAAAAGATATCTATCCCTAAAAACCAGCTCAGGCTGTCCCTACACACACACACACGACACACACACACACACACACACACACACACACGGGACATGCTACTCTGGGCCTCTCCATTCCCACTCTCTTGACCTCTGGAAGCCAGCCACAATTGGGAAAATTCACTTGAGTTGGCAGAGAGAGAGAGTTTAAGGCAACTCGGAGCTCACCAAGAGCTTCCCTTCACTGAGGGAGCTCTCAGGAAGGGGGAATTAAATCGAGTATTATGGCCCACCAAGCACTGAGCGCCAAGCCTACTAGCAACCACAGTTCTCAAATCATTTCCCAATACGCTCTTTAATAGGAAAAACATACTTAGCTGTAACTACCATGCTAAGACTCTAAGGGGGGGTGATTTCACTCTGTAGGCTTGGCATGGAAATAGAATAGAAACAAGGCAGATGCTTCAGTCAAGGTACTTCTGGGTTGATTCTATGTTTGGCACAGATCAGGCCCCAATTCCCCAACTCTCAACCCCTTGCCTTCTTTCTTCATCCCCCTCTACTCATGTTAACAGACCACCTCCTCCTTTTATGTTGTACAGTACATAATAGAGAACAGGACTTACAAAAGAGACAAGATTGGGTACAAATCTCCTCTTCACACGAATTGGGTCTGTGGCCTGGCAAATCATTTAATCTCTCTGGACATCAGTTTCCACATCTTTAAAATGGGATAAATTCTTTTGTACTATCCAATTCCCAGAGTAATTGCAAGTCCCAAATGGGACAGTGTGTGTGTGTGTGTGTGTGTGTAAAAAGGTCATTCTTATTATTACTCACTTTTAATGCAGTGCCTGACCAAGGGACCATTGGTGAAGCCAGTCATCATCAGGCTTTGTCTAGATTGGTAGAAAAATTAGGGTTGTTTTGTTTCAGGAAAAGAAGACTAATAGCAAAGCGAAAGGGGATTATAAATTTACAGACTTCAGAAGTCACCCAATCCAACCTCCCCATTTTAAAGGTGAGAGAACTGAGGAAAGTTCAAGTCAGTTAATTGACTTGCCCAAGATCACATAGAGAGTAATCATCAAAGGTAGAATTTGAACTGAGGTCTTTTGACTCTAGAATAAGAGAATGGTCAGCAAAAGCTGGATAACCATTTTGTTGATGATATTCCGAAAGAAGAGCTAAATAATCCAAAGAGTGTGGGACTTGGAACCTGGAGAGTGGACTTCTGATTCTGGCTTGGATTAATTATGACATTGGAGCAGCTCCTTCTGTTCTCTGATCCTCAGTAACCATCATTTGTGGGATGAAGAATATTGGTACAGTAGGGATCTCAAAGGGCAGTAATCCAGAAGGCTCTTGGCAAACCTCAAATCTCTAAAGAAATGTGAGTTATTCTCCTGAATTCTGGGCTGCTTCCAGCCTTCTTTCTGATTATTAAGGAGACCATAAAGCTCTTTCAATCTTAGAGAAGAAAATATCAACTCTTTTCCCATTGGATCCTAACATAAATCTCCATGGATATAGGAATCCTTCACTGAGAATTCTAAGAGACTGGTTCTGAAATCCATACTGATCACCTTTATTTTTATACCAAGAGCAAACTTTTCTTAATCTCCTAGGAGACATAGACGGCCATCCCTGCCCATGTGCAGAGCTCATTAGATGGAGGCCTGGCATCTTCTGCCCCTTAATACCACCCTATTCAACATTCCAAAGTTGGGCATCATTATTCCTTAAATGAATATAACTAGACTTATTTTGTGAGGCTGGAATACAAGTGAATTCACATGTGTGGATTGCACTAAGGGGAGTCCAGCCCATTGATTTTTACAGATGGAGAAATTGAGAGACATCTATGTTTTTAAAAAAAAAAAAAAAAGTCTAAAGACTAGTTTTCCTTGGAGAGTTCCATTTTTAAAAAGCAAAAAGATCTATCTCTGACCAGGTGATTATTTATAGTATTGTCCCACAGTGGAAGGTCAGACCTTTTGATGACCCTCAATAATATCCCCACGTCTGCTGTTTCTGAGGACCAAATGGTGTATGGAAACTATAAAATCATTTAAATCATCTCCTTCTAGTTTACAGCCAGAAGGAACTCAATAATTCTGAGATGGGGCCCAGAGACTTTGCCAGATTGCTTGCCAAAGAGGTCCAGGATTCAGAAAAGTAAAGAACCTTTCACTGAGACCTATATGCAGTTCAGCTGGCCTGCTGGCCATGGCTGGCACATGTTTGTAGTCCTTTCCACCTCTGTGCCTGTATTCCCTCAGTTTGTGTCTGCCAAGAATGCTTTAAAAATTCTGTTCATATTTTCATGCCCATCTCAAAGGCCGTTTCTTCTTGGACAGCTAGATGTGACAATGGATAAAGCATTGTATCTGAAGTCAATCAGCACGTGTGTTAAGTCCTTACTACGTGCCAGATACAGCACTAAGTGTTTGGGATACAAAAATAAATAAGACACAATTGGTACCCTCAGAGAAGTTACAATCCAGTGGAGGAGACAAAATTCCAACATCCAAACAGGCTCTATTTTGAATAAAAAGGAAATAATTAACTGAGGGAAGGCACTAGAATTAAAAGGATAGTAGGAGTTTGTTTGTTTGTTTGTTTTTTTTAATTTAAAGAAAACCAGGGAGGTCAGTAATCAGAAAACTGAGGAAGAAGAGCATTCCAGACAAAGGGGACAACTCTGAGTTGAGAGATGGGGGGTCATGTTCATGAAAAAGCCAGAAGGCCATTGGATGGAAGAATGTGTGTCAGGGAGTGAGATGTAAGAAAGGGAAAAGAAAACGATTCCAAATGGCTTTGAATGTCACATAGAGAATTCTGTATTTGCTCTTGGAGCTTCTAGAGAGCTTCTAGAGTTTATTGAATGATTTAGGGGTAACATACAGGGGATCTGCACTTTAGGAAAATCACTTCGGTTACTAAATGGAGAATATATTGAAATGGAAGAGCTGAGTTCAAATACAGCTTCAGACACGATTTATTAGCTGCATGATCCTGCACAAGTTTCTTCATATTAGTTTGCCTCAGTGTCTTCATCTGTAAAAAATAGGGATAGTAACAGTATCTACCTCACAAGGTTGTTTTGAAAATAAAATAAGATGATATTTGTAAAGCACTTAGCATCATGCATGGCTTATGGCTGCTGCTGTATAAATGCTTATTCTTTTATTTTCCCTGTTTCAAGATGCTTTCTGTAGCCCTAGTTGGAAGTAAATTACAAATTGGAAGGGCATTTAAGAAGTCATTGCACTTTTTACAGATAAAGAAACTGAGACCAAGGGAGTCATTATATTATTCCATAATTGGAATAATTTATGGAATTATGGAACATATATTCCAAAAGTGGAATAATTTCCCATCCATCAATCAGGACTGTTTTTCTTTGTCTTTGCATTTCCAGTGATGAGCTTAGTTCCTTACCTATTTATCAGATGCCTATTGAATTGAAAGGACTCAAACCACATGACTAAGCAACCTCTTTTGTGAAATTGTGCAGGTAAAACTTTGTTTTACCAGTTAAACACTGGTCTGAATTTTCTTTTTACTAAATGAAAGTTGCCTCTCCTCACTAGACCCTCTGAACTTTCTGCTGTCCCAATTCTTAAGCAAGAGTTCACATTTATTTCTCTTCAATTTGATTTTGTTCAACCTGGCCTATCACTCCTGCCTGCCATTCTATTTTTAGATACTGGTTCTATCATCCACTCTATTTGTTATCCTTTGCAGCTTTCTGCTATCCACAAATGTGATAAGCATGTCATCTATGCCTTCATGCGAGTCACTGATAAAAAATGTTGACTAGCGCAGGACCAAGGACAGGTCCCTGGAGGCACCTTGCTAGAGACCTCTTTCCAGGCTGACATTGATCCATTAATCATTATTCTTTGGGTTTCCCTAGTCTCAAATCTACCTAACTATAGCATCATCTCTTCCATGAGGAGAACATGAAACACCTCAACAGATGCCTTGGAGTAATACAGACCTATTCTGTCTATGACATTTCGCCGACCTTCCAATTTTTTCCCTCTGTAACTGAAATTTAACTGAAATAAGTTTGTCAATGGTGTGACCTTGGGCAAGTTGATAACTTTTCCAAACCTCAGTTTTCTCTTCTGTAAAATGGAGAGAGTGAGCTGAATGTTGTCTAAGATTCTTTGCTATGATGTTATTTACCCATAACTTTGTCTTGAAGAACCCATATTGGTTCTTAGTGATCACCTAGGATTATAAGCTCATGGGACTTTTAGAAGAAACCTTAAAGAGCATCTAGTCCCAACTCATCTCTTTTTTTCTTTGTGTGCTATCACAACCCATCTCCTTTTCATTATGTGTTCTGAGAATTGATTATTGACATTCAGCTCTACCAGTAGGTAGTTAGAAGAAATTGAACTTCTTTTGGCAAATCGAGGTAGTCTTCCAAAATCTCTCCCATTTTCTCCATTCCATAGAAATCACCAATGGCAACAAATTCTTTCGGCACCCTGGTATGAAATTCACTCCGGCTAGAAGACTTCTACATATTGAGATCGGCAAGATGTATTCTTTGTGTCTGCTTGTCTCGCTGGGTCTGTGGTTCCCTGAGAGCCATTTTGTCCTCCTCTTTCCACTTCAAATATCATTCTTCTTGACAGAGAAGACTATGGTAAAGTCAGAATTGAATAGTCTTGTGTTCTCTTTGCCATCTGTTAAAATTGCATCCCAAGCCTCCAAGCAGTTTCATCCCCTCATTGTTCTTCTGTGTATCAGTGGGAGTGCTCACACATCTCCACAGAATAGTGTGCTTTTTAACCAGGATGCTATCCTTATCCTCCGTATGCCCCAGGTCTGAAAATTAAGGAAAACAAACCAGTGATTTGATGGGATTGTTCTATGTTTGTCTTCCTGCCTAAGGTACTCGGCAACTATGCCTATTGCTTTAATTGCTTAAAAATATATATTAAGAGCCTTCTTCATGTAGAGAACTGCATTAAACCCAGAGATCTAAACAGTAGGCCCAGAGAGGAAGAAGGCTAAATACTCTGAGATTTTGAAAATAAATGAATGAAAACACATTCAATAAGCATTTACTATGTGCCTTGCACTGTGTGGCATGTTGAGGATACAAATATGGAAGAAAACAAGATAGTATTAATCCTCAATGAGTTTGTATTCTATTAGGGGAAGACAGCACCTATTGTACAGTAATGGGTAGAGAAGAGTGTGTTAGACTTGAAAGTCAGAGGCAATGGCAACTGAAGTCAGTGGACCGTTGAGTTGAAAGTTGTCCTTTCCAAGAACGGCAGAGAAGATTTAATTGCTTTTCTCAGAGATAGCATTTAGAGATGGGAAGAGGTATGGATTGTACATGGTGTAGAGATACATGGAAGGTGACTTGCTAGCCTTAAGTGAGATAAGAGGAATACTCCCTGCCCCCTAACCAGAGCCCAAGATCTCCAAGCTATTGGCTTAAGTTCTGGGCAAGAAGAGGAGGCTGCAGTTCAGGTAACCTTTCCAAGAGGTTAAGAAAGCCGAGTTTCGGTGCTGATACAGAAGCGCAGGTACACAAATAACTGACATGGAGGAGAGTGAGATATGGACAGAGGACAGATCAAAGCAGTGTCCTATGTGGGGAAAATCAAAGAGAGAGAAAAAAGAAAAGGAAAAAAAAAAGAAAATGAAACCCTGGGGCCAACTCACAAGAAGGAGACTTACCAAAGAGCTTGAATGTAAACATTCTGAAGAGGGAAAACCATTCTGTAAGAACTGTCGTCCCTTCCTTTCATTTTCCTAGGCCTCATGATGCCTCTGGGGCTCCCAACATGATGTTTTTGTGCTGTTTGTTTGTTTTTAAAGTAAGATGTTCTACTCCCTTCTGATTATCTGTGGTTTTTTTTTTTTTTTTAAATGGGGATAATTTATTTTCTGACTCTGAGCCCTGCTGACTTCCCAGTGATTTTGTAAGGATCAGGTGAGCTCATAGATGTCAAATTGATGTACTCAGTTCATTTCGCTAAACATATATTTTTGAGCATATACTGTATGCAAATAGTTTAACATTTGTAAACAAAGACATCCCAGGCTAATTACTGTTACCATGACGGTCCATCAAGACATCCTTTGGTTCTGTAATCAGGGATGGATGATGATACATCTGTAGCTTGAAAACCTACCTGTTCACATGCAGATTGGATGAACAGGAAGCCTGAGCACAAGATAAAATCATTGTCCTCCGTAATTCACCCAGTCTTGCTGCTAGAGACTAGACAGAGTGGAGTTATTGTGATCTGTGTTGGAGAAAGGACCAGGAAAAACAAGAGTCATCAGAGCATCATAATCTTTTCTAGAGATTAATTTTTATGCTCATTTTGATTAATATCTCTTGTTCTCATATTTCATTTTCCTTTCTGAATGTATCTTTCATCCTTCTACCCAGTGAGCCACCCCCATAGCAAAGTTTTTATACTTTGTTTGAGATTCTTCTAGGTGGAAAATTAGCTTGGCAGAAATTTCTATTCTTCCTTTTTGTGTATTCACTCTGTTGAATATTTCCAATTTATTCTGTTTATACCTTGTTTATTTGCAGAATGTCTCCTTCATTAGAGTGTGAGTTTCTTACTGTCTCTTGCCTTTCTTCATAGCACTTACCACAATGCCTGGTACATGGTAAGCACTTAATAATGTTGATTTACTGACACATCAGCTGAATTTGACAGTGTATGCAATATTCCATGTCCATAACCTCCTACTTCTATAGAGTGAAAAGGAAGGCTTATTTTTTCTGCATCTCTGGGAGCCAAGCCTGGTCATTATAATTAAATGGCATTCATTGACATTGAGGTGGCCATTGTGTATGTTGTCTTCCTCGATGAGTTTCCTTCCTTTTGTATCAGTTGATAGAAATTGTCCTGGACTTCCTATCTTTGTCAAACTTATTGTTCCTCCCAGTGCCATGATATTCCATTATATCCATGTGACCCATAAATTGTTTAGTGATCTCTCCACCACTGGGCATATCCCCTTGTTTCCAGTTCTTTTCTGTTATAAAAAGGGCTTCTTTGAACAATAGGCTAGTTTTCAGAGCACTCTAAAACATTATCTCATTATAGAGAGCCTTTTTCCAAAGCTAAGACTACTGAACAAAAAGAAAATGCTCTATTTTTCTTAGTAAAGGACCTTCCATCTTAAGCATTGACTGCTGAGAAGCAACTAGCTGAGCAGAGGGTTGAAGGTACAGATTAGAAGAGGTGACCATTAAAGATCCTCTCAGCTCTGCAATTCTGGAGCTTTCTTATGATAATAAAACCATAGAACATTTGGGCCTTTGAGGTAGATATGGTCCAGTAGAAAGAGAGCTGGATTTAGCATCAGAAGACATTTTCTAGAGTTGGTACTGATTTCTTGTGTGACATTGAAAAGCCCCATCCCCTCTCTAGGTCTCAGTTCCTCAACTATAAAATAAGGGGGACTGTCATGTCCGGCCTAGCTCCTCTGAAGGGCTCAGAATAAGTCTTTGCCCCATGTTGGGCCCCAAAATGTAGAGTTCTGTTGTCTCTCAATTATAATCCTTCTCTGGGAGGTTTCTTTTCTGTAAATCCTTTTCTCTGTGAGCAGGTTTCTTGGGAGGCTTCTGGAACCTCGAGCCAGAGGGGAGAATCTTGAATCCCCTTCTTCCTGAATCGTGGCTCTGAATCTCCTCCAGCTTCCCTGAAGTTCTCCTGGGAAGTCTTGTCCTTAACCCAATCCAGACTGCTCTCCAGGCTCAATGTTGCCTCCTTTTTATCCTCTCAGAGAATGGGTTTTTGGGTACTCCTAGGGGCTTGTGGAGACTCCTACAGCCAATGGACTAGTTCCTTTTAAAGGTGTGAACTAAAGATGTGAACCCTGAGCTAGAGAATTGTTAAGTACTGACTTAGCACCTAGTAAGAACCTAACAGGGGACAGTCTAGATGAATATGTAGGTCACTTCCACCTCTTGGAATATTGTCTTCTAGTCTAATTCTTTTATTTCTTTTTAGATAGCTTTTTATTTTCAAAATATATGCAAAGACAGTTCTCAACATTCACCCCCCATCAAAACCCTGTGCTCCAAACCTTGCTCCCTCCCTTCTGTCCACCCCCTCTCTCAGACGCCAAGCAATCCAATATATTAAATGTGCAATTCTTCTATACGTATTTCTACATTTATCATGCTTTAAAAGAAAAATCAGATCCAAAAGGGAAAAAATGGAAAAGAAAACAAAAAGTAAGTAAACAACAACAAAAAAGGTAAAAATACTATGTGGTGATCCACATTCAGTTACCAAATTCCTCCCTTTGGATGCAAATGGCTCTCTCCATCACAAGTCTATTGGGATTAGCCTGAATCACCTCATTGTTGAAGAGCCAAATCCATCAGAACTGATCACCACATAATTACTGGGCAATATTCTTTTAGTTTTGCTCCCTTCACTCAGCATCAATTCATATAAGTCTCTCCAGGCCTCTCTGAAATCATCCTGCTGGTCGATTCTTATAGAACAATAATATTCCATAACATTTCTATATCGTAACTTACTAAGCCATTCCCCAACATCACTCCATCTCTCTGATTTCTAAGAAGAAAATGAAAGTCACATAGAGATGTCCCACAGGTAGCAGAAAGGAAAAGAGCTGACATTCAGATTGGGTCACTGGGTCATTGGGTCGTTCCAAGATTGGCCACTTGTCAAGGACTTCCGTTCTGGTATAGGTTGAGTTGAGATGGCTTCTGAGGATCCTTGTGACTTTGAGAGATTGTGCTATACAGATTTCAAATTCAATGTTCTTTCCACAACACAATGTTAATGAAAATGTGCCTATTGTGGACAATGTAGCACGCTAAGCAGCCAGAGAATTATAATAATGAGGGAAACCTGGGCTAATCAATCCACAGCCATTTACTGAGTCCTCCCCATCTCTGTACCAGGATATGTGTTAGACACTAGGAATTCCAAGACAAAACAAACCAGCTCTATTCTTTGGCATTCTCCATTTAAAAGCAAGCTAAGTCTTAAAGGAAGCTAGAATTGAAGAGGGAGAACTTTTCTGCACAGGGCACAGATACTACAAAGACACAGAAATGAGAAATTATGTGTCTTATTGAAGAGGAGGAGTAATACCAGTCGGGCTGGACCATAGAATATCTGTGATCAGGAGTAATACATTCTAAGCTGAAATGGTAGGTTCAAGCCATATGATGAAAGATTAATCTTCAGGTTAAAGTTCAGTTTGCTATAATAGGGAGGTATCCTTCTCTGGGGGGAGTGAGCCTGTCATTCCTGGAAATCTTGGAACAGAAGCTAGATGACCATTGTCAATGAATGATGTGACATTTCTAGGTACAAGTTGCAATCTATGTACACTGAGGTCTTTTATGAGTGAGATTCTCAGAGTCTGTGACTTCCTTAAGATAGTGAAGCACACTTAGAAAGGCTAGTAGGTTGGGGAGAGGAGTGGGAGTGAATAATAAATGACCAGAGTTCTAAACTTCTGAGGACTGTGAACATGTGGCATGAATGGGGCAGGACCTAGAAATAGAAGAAATGACTTTTTGTCTTGGTTGCCTCATTTACAGGCTGTGGGACTGTTGTTCCCCTGAATACTCCACTACTAACCCAACTGTTCTGTAAAATAGCGCTAGGAACATAATATAAATTATCCTTGCCCTGTCAGCCTCCTGAGGCTGCTGTGGGAAATTGAGTCTTTGCATGTCTTCAGATGCTGAGAAAATGGAAGGTATTTTGATGATTAAGATTAGCTTTCTTGGGATATGGAGAGGATGTCAACTGTAGTGGAAGCTCCCAAGTGTGGAAAAGAGAAAAATGAACTTTCAGGTGCGGCCAGAAGCTCCCAGCTCCCCATATTAATCTTGAACAAAACTTCTCAGCTCTGTGTAACGGGGAGCTTGATCTGTAGAAATCCATCTCTGATTTCATAAGAGATATACTTGGGAAAACAAATAGAATTTGAATTACCGAAATTCACCTTCCCACCAAATCTGCTAACATACATTGATTCTATGTCTGTTTTATAAAGGGAGTTCTCATTTCTAGAATGCCTTCAGGTTGGCAAAATATTTTAAAAGAATTCTGTGAGAGGGAAAGCCAGTATCTTACATCTTTAGAATGAAGCTCCTTCAGAACAGGGACAGTTTTGACTTGTATCTCTAACACAAGGACTGCCCTAGCATAGGTATTTCATGATTATTTGTTGAATGAAATTTTATAAAGTAGGTATCCACAGCTCAAAAAGTGTAACCAGTTTGCCAAGGATCACAGAGTAGTGAAGTTGTGGGGCCAATATTCTAACCCTATTCACTTCCCACCCTAGATATAGCATCCATTTTACCACAGCATCCTGCTTTGCCTCCATGAGGTTCCCATTTCCATTGCCCCTTTCCCAGCTTCTTGGGTAAATGTTCCAGCTCTTATACAAAGAGACAATCCTGGGCTTAGCCAATCTGTACATGCCTGGTTTTTTGTTCCTCAATCCAACCGATATCATTGGCCTGAGGTGAGGAAAAGCCACCTCATAATTAGAATTACCCAAAGAATGGAACAAACAGCGTTGAGAGATGGTGTGGTCTCCATCACTGGAGGTTTTCAAACAGGCACTACATAACCCTCTGCTGGGAACATTGGAGAAGAAATTTCTCTTTGGGGATGGGTTGCACCATGGTGAATGAAATAACGAGAGTCAAAAAGGAAAATAGAAAGAGGTAATGTGTGTTTTCCCCTAATTTCAAAGGACTTTTTGTTATAGGGTGAGAGGGGGAAGAGAAGATGCATGATGAGTCAGGGAAGAAGTCAATGGAATTCAGCCTCCCTGACTCAACTGGGAACAAGAACTGGAGACAGAAATGGGCAAGAAAACATATTTTCTCTGCTGTCTTTTGAGGTTTTTGTGCACCAGTAGGATTTGTAAGACTGAGAAACAAAAGGAGCTGAACATATACAAATTAGCCAAGATGTCTCCTCCTATAAGGGTTAAAAAACTCACCAAGGAAGCAGGAAAAGGGGCAACAGCTATGAGAACCTGGATAGCAGAAACAGAAGAGGAAGATGCTGGCTGGAGACAATGAATTTGCAAGGAGTTCTAGATTATATCTGGGAGCTATAGTAGTAAGGAACCAGTTCTGGACCAAGGACTAGAACCAGGCCTGTACTATTAATCTGAGGCTCTAAGAATCCTCAAAAGAACACAGGTCACATAAAAGGGAGAAGGGTCAAAACCGGTATCTGCTTCAGTCCATCCAACATCAATAGCAAAAAGTTTGTATCCCCAAAACCCTTCCTCCAGCCATCATACAACACGCTTCCTTTCTTCCACCTTCTTTTATTCATTCCTTCCTTCTCGCCTCTCTTCTTCCTTTATTGATTTCCTTTCCTCCCATTCTTTATTCTTTCTTATCTTTCATTCTTTTTTTCCTTTTCCCCTTCCTACCTTCTATATTTACTTTCTTCCTTTTCTCTTCCTTCCTTCTTCCCTTTTTCTTTTTCCCCTCTAGCTTTCCTTCCTGTTCTCCCTTCTTTATTCTCTTCAATCTTCATTGCTTCCTTTGCTTTCTTTCTCTTTCTCCCTCCCTCTTTCCCTCCATTTCTTCCTCCCTTCCTTCTTTCCTTCCTTCTTTCTTTCTCTCTCCCTTTCTTTCTTTCTTCCCTTCCTTCCTCCCTTCCTTCTTTCCTTCTCTGTTTTTTCTTCCTTCCTTCCTTCCTTCCTTCCTTCCTTCCTTCCTTCCTTCCTTCCTTCCTTCCTTCCTTCCTTCCTTCCTTCCTTCCTTCCTTCCTTCCTTCCTTCCTTCCTTCCTTCCTTCCTTCCTTCCTTCCTTTCTTTCTTTCTTTCTTTCTTTCTTTCTTTCTTTCTTTCTTTCTTTCTTTCTTTCTTTCTTTCTTTCTTTCTTTGTCTCTCTTCCTTTCTTTTTTACTTCCTCCCTCCCTTCCTTCCTTTTCTCTTTCTTTCATTCTTCCCTCTTCCTTATCCTCTTGATTCCTTCCTTCTTTCTCCTTCCCTTCAATCCTTCCTAGTTACCTGTGTGTGCAAGGGACAGTTCATGGAGCAGGCACGTGACTAGTGGAATCAAGAAGCAGAGGGGAAGATTAAGCATCTGCAGAGTTCAGGCAGCACATTCACAGAATGGCCTCCAAAAAGGATGTGTTTTAAAGTTGTCCATGAAGCATGAGCAGGTCTTTAAATGATTGTGCTCCGGACATCAAAGGCTCTAAGAACTGCTAAGTGCTCCCCACTGGCCCATGGCTACAGCATTCTTATTTATTAAGGAACTGTGTGGAAGGCTACAGTGTACGCTGGAGGGCAGGCCCTGTGAGCCTCCCGTCTGACTAAGACAAAGCAAAAAGTGTTGGGCTTCCTGGAATCCAGACTGGGTGTGTGTGGTGATGTGTGCGCAGGCATGTGCCTAAGTGGACAGTGTGTGGATAAGATGACTTTTCTCATTTGTCATTCTAGGTCCTTAGACTGGGATCACAATCCATACCTATTCTTGAATCTTGAATCTCAATCAGTTTCCCCATCATCTTCTTTCTTTGCCATCCCATAGTTTCTCATTGGTTTTGCTTTGGGAGTCCCTCTCATCTGTGCCCATTTTCTGGAAATATAATAAGCTTAAATAGCTTTGTATTGCACATATCAGGAATAATCTTAAGGAGATCAGATGGAGACAAAAGAGACACTGGCAAGGGCATGGAGGTGTAGCCCAGTCACTGTATATTGAGCTCCAGAGGACAAGCCCAATCCTGGTAACCTATTTGATTGGGAAAGAGTAGCCTTTAGTGTCCTAGGTTTAGAAATTCAGTCACCTGGAAGAAATTCCAGAGGTCATCCAGTTAGACCTCTACTTCCTTAGGAAGGCCTTTCTTTCTTTATAGAACAGAATCATTTATTTAGCAGACAATTATGACACACCTTTCTTCCTAAGGACAAAAGAAGGAACCTACTTATTCTAATATAGGGGGTATAGGATTATCCACAAAATTAGAGGAAGAGAAGAGATTGAGCATATGAAGAGTTTAATTCATCAGTAAACATTTATTAAATATCTATCATTCTGGCAGGCACTGTGCTAAGACCTAAGCATATAAAGAATCAAAAGATGGTCCCTGATCCCGAGGAGTTTACAATCTAATGGAGGAAGTAACACATCTATCCAAAACAAGCTATATACAGATTAAATAGGAAGGAATTAATTAAAATGGGAAGTAAAAAATAATAGGAAGGAATTAATTAAAGAGAGCGATGGAATTAAGAGGAGGTGAGGGAAGGCTTTCTAGAGAAGTTGGGATTTTCGTTGGGGCTGAGAGGAAGCCAAGTAGGTCAGGAGTTTAGGTAGAGGAGGGAGAGTGATTAGGGATAGGGGATGACCAGAGAAAATGGTCAAAACTGAGAGATGGGCCCAGCCAGGAGACAAGTTCAGGCAGCAGATTCACAAAAAGGCTTTCATAGAAGATGTGCACAGAGTGCTGAGTCAGATTCTGGGGGTGATGAAAGGCAGCAATAAGTCAACTCCCCTACCTCATGGACCTTCCAGTCTAGTAAGAAAAATAGGATGCATACAGATACTCGGTATAACACGCACATCAAAGTGTGCAAAAAGGAGAGAAAGTGTTTAGTGCAGGTGTCATAGGTATGCAAGTACTCTCCCCCATTGGACTATAAGCTCTTTGTGACAGATCCAAGGGCTCTTTTCCATCTTGCATCCCAAATGCTAAGCACAGGACACTGGATGTAGCAGTCAGCTAATGGAACGCTTAGGAAGACCTAAGTTTAGACGCAACTTCTGACATTTCCTAGTTATGCGACCCTGGGAAAATTGTAAAATCTCTCCTAGCCTCAGTTTCCCTATCAGTGAAATATGAATAATAATAGTACCTATGTTTCCTAGGTTTCTTAGGATCAAATGAGATAATATTTATAAAGCATTTTGCAAACTTGGAAATGCTATATAAGTGTTGCTGCTGTGATGATGATGATGATGATCGATGGTGATGTGCTTAA
This sequence comes from Sminthopsis crassicaudata, assembly GCF_048593235.1. Classification (NCBI taxonomy): domain Eukaryota; kingdom Metazoa; phylum Chordata; class Mammalia; order Dasyuromorphia; family Dasyuridae; genus Sminthopsis; species Sminthopsis crassicaudata. The sequence goes on along the minus strand of NC_133621.1, from coordinate 309,009,750 downwards.
TAAATGTTTTTGCTGAATGAATGAATGAGATCCTGAGGTGGGTTGCAGGTCACTCCTGGCTTAGGGGAGAGGTGATCTGAGAAAACTTGCAGAATGTATTTCACAAGGACCTCAATGGACTTTAATGGATAAGGGGAAACTCAATAATTGTGATTAGGGAGCAAGAAGGCAAATATTTGGGTAGAAGTAACAGAGTCAACTTAGGCAATGAGTTAGAAACACTGCCTTATTTGGAGGCAGAGAGTTTCCCAATTTGGCTGGACCATAGACACTTCCCAGACAAATTTGGATAGGTCAGATGAAGACAAATTATAGGGATTTTCAGCACCAGTTAAAGGAGAATTATGAAGGCTGACTAATCCCTATACCTTTGCCTATAGGAGAGGAGGAATAGGGAGGAATAGCTTGATTTGGTGAAGAGGGAAGCCAAAGAAAGTGTCCTCATCTCAGGAAATGGGAGAAATTGAGACCATGGGAATTATGCCTCAAGAGAAGAGTGAGCTCAGTCTGCATGAGACCTGGGGATTCAGAGAGGAAGGAGTGGGGCAGCTTAATCTTGTATTTGCAAATTGTTGTCTGGCAGAGACCAACCTCTTTTCAATGGCAATCCCCATATGGGGGCTTCACCCAACTTCAAGCCTGAAAAGGGAACCCCAAAGAGGAAGATCTGAATTAATAGCTCCTTTTTTACATTTTATCTAGATACAATCTTCTTTTCAGGAGACCTGGTTTCAAGGCTAACCTGGGAATTTCTTTCAAAAGAACCCAGGCTCCTAAAGGATGGTACTATAATGAAATTAGGAGAACAAGGGATAGTTTACCTATCAGATCTTTGAAGAAGGGAGGAATTAATGATCAAAAAAGAATTAGAGAACATTATGAAATGCAAAATAGACAACTTTAATTATATTAAAAAGGTTTTGCACAAAGCCAACACAAACAAGATTAAAAGGGAAGTGTACATACACACACATACACACACACATACAAGGAAAGCACAAAGCTGGGAGAATAAATTGTACAGCCAATGTGTTTGATAAAGACCTCATTTCTAAAATATATAAAGAATTGTGTCAAATTTATAAGAATATAAATCAGGCCCCAATTGATAAATATCAAAAGATATGAATAAATAATTTTCAGATGATAAAATTAAAGCCATCTATAGTCACAAGGAAAAAAATATTGTCACTATTAGTCAGAGGCATACAAATTAAAGCTCTGAGATACCATCTCAGATTGTCTAAGATGACAGGAGAAGATAATATTAAATGTTGGAAGGGATGTGGGAAAACTGACACCAATGCATTGTTGGTGGAGTTGTG